>NW_024070451.1:0-1653 GCF_014754425.2 Oryx dammah
AGCTCAACATTCAGAAAACGAAGATCATGGCATCTGGTCCCATCACTCCATGGGAAATAGATGGAGAAACAGTGGAAATGGTGTCAGACTTTATTTTGGGGAGCTCCAAAATCACTGCAGATGGTGATTACAGCCATAAAATTAAAAGACGCTTACTCCTTGGAAGAAAAGTTATGTCCAACCTAGATAGTATATTCAAAAGCAGAGATATTACTTTGCTGACTAAGATCCGTCTAGTCAAAGCTATGGTTTTTCCAGTAGTCATGTATGGATGTGAAAGTTGGACTGTGAAGAAGGCTGAGCACCGAAGAATTGATGCTTTTGAACTGTGGTGTTGGAGAAGACTCTTGAGAGTCCCTTGGACTGCAAGGAGATCCAACCAGCCCATTCTGAAGGAGATCAACCCTGGGATTTCTTTGGAAGGAATGATGCTAAAGCTGAAACTCCAGTACTTTGGCCACCTCATGCGAAGAGTTGACTCATTGGAAAAGACTGATGTTGGGAGGGATCGGGGGCAGGAGGAGAAGGGGACGACAGAGGATGAGATGGCTTTATGGCATCACTGACTCAATGGACATGAGTCTGAGTGAACTCCGGGAGTTGGTGATGGACAGGGAGGCCTGAGGTGCTGCAATTCATGGGGTCGCAAAGAGTCAGACACGACTGAACGACTGAACTGAACTGAACTGAACTGAACTGATCCCTGAGCTTGAGGCCTTAAGGAGTAGCCCCACACTCACAGGGAAAGGCAGAGCCACCTCCACACATCTCTTCCATCCACTTTACTCTGGAGGAGAGCGCTTGTGAGCCTAGGAATGTCAGGAAAATTTGTGGCTTTCATGGGAACACACCCTGTTTGTGAACATGCATACCCAACCTAGGGGCCACAGGGCACCAGTTTCGGTAAAGTGGGCCCTGAAGGGGTGCAGCCTAGCAAGAGCTTGAAAATCTATCCAATTGCTGTTTTTGTACCTCTGACAGAGCGAGCTTTCTCCACCCTTTGGCAGTGTGGAGGGAAGATGGCACAACCCCCTCTCCAAGAGGATATGGGGCCTACTTCGAGAGGAAAGGCCCCTTGTGGAGTTGAGGCCAGGAAGGCACACAGTCGTGTCAAACACATTCCGACTGCTTGCTTCTTCATGGGCACTCCCACTATCAGGTAGAAATGTCTTTGCAATGATCTCAAAGGAAAGGGGAGATATACAGCCCTGCCTCTAGAACTTTGGCCCTCTGAGCAAATCTGGAGATCTCCCGTTGTATAAGTGAACCTGTTCCTTCCAAATAGAGGCTTCAAATACACACCGGATTGTTGACTCTACTTCCTATAGGGGAAAGGCTCTCTTTCCCCGCATCCTGGGAACTCCCTGTCCCAGTCCTGGAAAAGCAATTTTTGGAATTTCTTTCTTAGGGTCAGTTATCCCTGAGCTTTGCGCCATAGGGAATAGCACCAAACTAACAAGGAAAGGCAGGCAACGTCCACATATCTCTTCCATCTCCTTTGTTCTGGAGGAGAGCTCTAGTGAGCCTAGGTCTGTCAGGAAAATTCTTGGCTTTGACAGGAACACAGCCGGTGTGTGAATCTGCATACCCGACCTAGGGGCCACAAGGCGATTGTTTCGCTCGAGTGGGCCCTGAAGCGGTGCAGCCTACCAA
>NW_024070451.1:1663-13082 GCF_014754425.2 Oryx dammah
AGGGAAGAGGGCCCAACCCCCTTCCCAAGGGGACATGGGGCCTACTTAGAGAAGAAAGGCCCCTTGAGGAGTTGAGCCCAGGAAGGCACACAGTCATGTTAAACACACTCCCACTGCCAGCTTCTTCATGGGCACTCCCTCTGTCAGTGAGGAATGTCTTTGCAAGGATCTCAAAGGGAAGGAGATGTACACAGCTCTGTCTCTGGAACTTCGGTCCTCTGAGCAGATCTGGAGGTCTCGAGTTGTATAAACGAACCTGTTCCTTCAAAATAGAGGCTTGCAAACACACGCCGGATTGTTGACTCTTCTTCCACGTGAGAGGCTCTCTTTCCCACATCATGGGTACTCCCTGTCCCAGTCCTGGAAAACAACTTCTTGGAATTTCTTTTTAAGGTCAGTTATCCCTGAGCTTGGGGCCATTGGGAATAGCCCCAAACTTACAGGGAAAGGCAGGCCACATCCACATATCTCTTCTGCCCCCTTTGCTCTGGAGGAGAGCTCTAGTGAGCCTAGGTCTGTCAGGAAAATTCTTGGCATTGATGGGAACACACCCTGCTTGTGAACCTGTATACCCGACCAAGGGGCCACAGGACAGCTGTTTGGCTCGATTGGGCCCTGAAATGGTGCAGCCTAGCAAGAGCTTGAAAATCCGTCCAATTGCTGTTTTTGTACCTCTGACAGAGCGAGCTTCGCTCCACCCTTTGGCAGTGTGGAGAAAAGAGGGCACAACCCCCTCTCCAAGGGAAATGGGGCCTACTTTTAGAGGAAAGGCCCCTTGAGGAGCTGCTGCCTCACTGAGATCAACTCAATTTTTATCACCATTTAATCTACATCACATGAATTTTTGCAACTAATTTGTAACTTTTAGAAGAAAGACTTTAGGTATTAACATACTGGTATTTCTAAAAGGGGGGAAATACTTCTTGCTGAAAACTGTATTAAGAAAATTTGAACTTAAGGAAATATGTTTTGATGTAGCAGAATTATTATTTTATCTTTCCAAACCAGCATTCATTAAATTGTTGAGGCCTGATAGAGGCCATGACTAAAATAGGCTGGAGCAAGCATCCCAGAAACAGCTGAGACACTGCCCAGGTGGGATCAAAATTTATTACCCCTGACGGGAGGACTCAGCCTGTCAGCATGCTCCCAGTAGCCTGGTCTGTGCCAATCGGGACGAAGATAGATATCGCCTAAGAAAGCCTGTGCGCGCGAAAATCTAGCCAATTAATAGATGCAAAGAAACCCTTGTAACCAATCCAACCTTGCCAATTCCCTGTCTTGGTCCTAAACTTATAAATACTACTGTAATATAGAGCTCGGGGCTCTGGCTTTATTCCATTGTGTTGGATGCAGCCAGTGTCCTGGCTCGAGCTAGCAATAAATTCCCTTTTTGCATTTGCATTGCTGTGGATGTCTTGTTCTCTCAGTTCTGGGGATTGGGACCTTGGGCAAAACATTTGGGGGCTCATCCGGGATCCCCTGACTGAGAAGAACAACACCTTCCAGGCATAAGGGAAGCCTCACTAGGAGAAAATCTATCTGGAAGCTGGCATCAGGTCAGGGGGCGAAAGAGTCGCCCAGCCAGCATAAGTCTGGGGCCCAGCAGTCGAGCTGGAAGGCAGCTGGTTCTGTGAGCCGTTCTGTAAAGGAACTGGGGAAAGCGTTTCTCCCGATCCTGAGTCTGGTGGGCAGTGGACGCCCTTCAGTAAGGTAACTTTGGGGAACAGGACAACAGCAACCCGGGATAGACCTAGTTCGGTGTTTTCGGCCGATATTTGTTCGTCTACTGTCTGTAGCTTGTCTTTGTGTGCCGGCGCCGTGTTTTTTTTGTGTGTGTTTATTGTGGGTGTTGCCGTCATGGGTCAAAATTATTCTACACCACTATCTGTAATGACTGACCATTTTTCTGATTTTAAGTCCAAGGCTCAGAATCTGTCCCTGCTAGTAAAGAAGAGCAAGCTAAAAACCCTATGTTCATCTGAGTGGCCGACATTCCAGGTCAGCTGGCCGCCGGAGGGAACTTTCGGGCTGCCGGTCATCCAGGCTGTTAAAGAAAAAATAATGGCTCCTGACCCTCAGGGCCATCCGGACCAAGCTCCTTACATCCTGGTCTGGGAAAATTTAGTAAAAGACCCTCCAGTTTGGCTGAAACCCTTTATTCACAACCCCCCCAGTGCTTCTGTTTCACAGGTCCTGGTCGTGGAAGCCTCTAAGGAAGAAGACCGGGAGGCACGGGAGAGCCAGAAGAAACCGATACTCCAGGAATCTTCTTTATATCCTAGCCTGATTGATTTGGACACTGAAATCACGCCTCCCCCATATATCTTGCCACCCTTGCTCCCGCAGGTACCTCAGGTGTCATCCGGAGAACAAAGGGGGAACTCAGAACCCTCGGCTCTGCAGCGGGAGGTGGGGCCAGCCCAGGGAACTCGCGGAAGGACCTGAGGGGGCGGAGACTCGTCCAACTACGGGAGCTGAGAGGCCCCTTCCTCCACCGTTCGAGCGCTTCCTGTGCGGGTGGGGCCGGCAAATCCTGACGGTGAACAGAATTATCAGTATTGGCCTTTCTCTACCAGCGACTTATATAACTGGAAAGCTCAAAACCCCTCTTTTTCTGAAAAGCCCCAAGGCCTCATTGATCTTTTAGACACTATTCTGTTTACTCACAATCCTACTTGGGATGATTGTCAGCAGCTGTTACAGGTGCTTTTCACCACGGAGGAACGGGAGCAAATCCTGTTGGAAGCACGGAAACATGTTCCCGGAGTGGATGGGAGACCGACCATGCAGCCCCACCTAGTGGAGGAAGGGTTCCCTTCCATGCGGCCGAACTGGGATTTTAAAAGGGCGGAAGGCAGGGAGCGTCTGCAAAGGTACTGCCAGACTCTCATGGCCGGCCTCAGGGCAGCTGCCAGGAAACCCACGAATTTGTCAAAAGTAAGTTTGATAAGACAGGAACCAAATGAGGGCCCGGCAGCCTTTTTAGAAAGGTTAATAGAAGCCTTTAGGTAGTATACACCCGTGGACCCCCAGGTTGATGAGTCATGCACAGCAGTTCTGTTAGCTTTCGTGAACCAGGCAGCTCCAGATATCAGGAGAAAGTTACAGAAGATAGAAGGGCTGGGGGAACTGTCAATACAAGATCTGGTAAGGGCAGCTGAGAAAGTGTTTAATAACAGAGAGACCCCTGAGGAGAGGGAGGACTGGATTCGACGGGAAGAAAGAAAATATGAGGAGCAGATAGATGGGAGGAAAGCGAATATAGGGCTGAAGAAAACCGGAGAAATCAGAAAGAGCTGGCTCAGATCCTTTTTGCGGGGATGAGAAAAGGGCCTGAAGCCCCGAGAACTAAAGACACCCGGTCGGGAGAAAAGGAAAAACCAGCTAGACCCACCCTAAAAAGAGACCAATGCACTTACTGCAAAGAGCAGGGACACTGGAAAAATGAGTGTCCCAAGAGAGATCTGAAGAAAAAGACTGTAAAAAAGGAAGAATCTTCCTCAGGGTCCCACGTCTTATATGCAGGAGAAGATAGTGATTAGGGGGGTCAGGGCCCAGCACCTCTCCCTGAGTCCTGGGTAACTATTAATGTGGAGGAGAAACCGGTCTGCTTCATGGTGGATACAGGAGCCCAATACTCAGTTCTCAACCAGAAATTTGGGCCGATGTCCAAAAAGACTAGCTTGGTCCAGGGAGCCACCAGGACAAAGAGATATTACTGGACTACTAAACGAAAAGTAGACCTGGGAGCCCAAAGGGTGTCCCACTCATTTCTGGTGATTCCGGAATGTCTGGCCCCTTTATTAGGAAGAGATCTATTGGCCAAAGTCAATGCACAAATTCACTTTGACTCGGGGGATATCAGTCACAGACGGGCTTGGACAACCAATTCATGTGTTATCCCTGGCACTGAGAGATAAATACAGACTAGATTCACCAAAACCCCCTGCAGCGGTGGATCCTGCTATGCAACAGTGGCTTCAGAAATACCCTCTGGCCTGGGCAGAGATAGCGGGAGTAGGGCTGGCTAAACAAAGACCCCCCATTGTTGTTGAATTAAAAGCAAATGCAATTCCTGTGAGGGTGAAACAGTATCCCATGAGCCAGGAGGCCCGGCAAGGAATTATGCCACACATCCAGCACCTCCTAAAGGCAGGAATTCTCAAAAAGTGCCGGTCCCCATGGAATACTCCCCTGTTGCCTGTGAAAAAGCCCGGGGGAACAGACTTTAGACCAGTCCAAGATCTTCGTGAAGTCAACAAATGGGTGAGTGACATTCATCCCACTGTCCCTAACCCATACACCCTCCTGAGCCGCTTGCCACGAGACTATGTCTGGTATACAATTTTAGACTTGAAAGATGCCTTTTTCAGCTTGCCTTTGGCACCCCAGAGCCAGGAAATCTTCACTTTTGAATGGGCTGATGAGGGCGGCCAAACTGTGGGGCAGCTGACCTGGACTCGCCTCCCACAGGGGTTCAAAAACTCGCCAACATTGTTCAATGAGGCTCTAGGTGAAGATCTCTGTGAGTATCGAACCAGTCACCCCGAAGTCGTTCTGTTGCAGTATGTAGATGACCTAATGCTGGCTGCTACGACTAAGGAGGTATGCCTAAAGGCCAGAGGCGATCTCCTCCAGACTTTGGGGACATTGGGGTACCTGGCAAGTGCGAAGAAGGCCCAAATTGCTAGACAGGAAGTCATTTATTTGGGATATAAAATAAAACAGGGACAAAGATGGTTGACTCAGGCTATGAAAGAGACTATTCTACGGATCCCTGAGCCAACAACTCCCCGGCATGTGAGAGAGTTTTTAGGGACTGTTGGGTACTGCAGGCTATGGATCATGGGGTTTGCTGAAAAGGCCCGACCTCTATATGAAAGAAGCAGAGAAAATAGAGACTGGACTTGGACTGAGCCAATGAGGCGGGCATTTCAGGAACTTCAACAGGCATTACTGGAAGCCCCAGCCCTTGCTCTCCCCGACCCGGCTAAGCCGTTTCAACTGTTTGTGGATGAAAAGCAGGGAGTAGGGAAGGGAGTCCTGACGCAGCAATGGGGACCATGGAGACGGCCTGTGGCATATCTCTCTAAACGACTGGATCTGGTAGCTGCGGGATGGCCACCCTGTCTCTGTATCATTACGGCCACTGCTCTCCTTGTCCATGATGCTGACAAGCTGACTTATGGACAGTGTCTCCTGGTCTACACTCCTCATGCCATAGAGGGAATCCTCAAACAGCCACCGGGTAAGTGGATTTCTAATGCTCGCTTAACCCATTACCAGGCCCTGCTGCTGGATGCTCCCCAGATACACTTTCAAACATCTTGTTTTCTGAACCCTGCCACTTTGCTACCCATCCCGGAGGAGGACAGGCCCCTCCATGACTGTGTTGAGGTGTTAGCTGAGGTAACCGCCATATGAAAAGACCTCAGCGACTTGCCATTAAAAAACAGTGAGCTGGTATGGTTCACGGATGGGAGCAGTTATATAAAGGAGGGACAGAAAAAAGCGGGGGCAGCCATAGTAGATGACACTGGAAGGATCATCTGGGCTGAGGCCTTGCCCCCTGGAACATCAGCCCAAAAAGCAGAACTGATAGCTATGATACAAGCACTAGAGAGGGCAAAAGGAAAAAGAGTCACTATTTACACTGACAGCCGATATGCATTCGGCACTGTGCACATTCAAGGCCCCATATATAAAGAGCGGGGGCTCTTGACGGCGGAGGGAAAAGAAATTAAAAATGTGCCTGAGATTCGCAGACTCTTGGCAGCGGTCTACTTGCCCCAGGCAGTGTCCATAGTGCATGTCCCAGGACACCAGAAAGGAGAGGGTGCCAGGGCCCGAGGCAACCGTGCTGCTGATGCAGCAGCCCATGAGGCAGCTGCTGGAGAACACGAGGCCCATATACTGACTGTGGGATTGCCACCGCCGGGGATGGGAATGCTTCCCCCAAGCCCCATGTACTCCCCCTCTGATTTGAGCTGGGTGCAAGATAATACCACCCGTCCTGCTGGCAAAAACGGATGGTATCGGGACCAAGATGACAACCTGTTGCTTCCTGCCAACCTGGGCAGGCATCTCTGTACCCATTTACATCAAACCACCCATTTGGGAGAAAAAAAGACTTTGACACTCCTACAAACAGCGCAGTTGCGGTTTCCCCAACAGAAGAAAACCATCCAGGATATAGTCAGCTCCTGCAAGGCCTGTCAGATGATGAGACCGGGAAAAGGACAGCACACAGGTGTAAGATATCGGGGGGAAAGGCCAGGACATCATTGGGAAATAGATTTCACTGAGGTAAGGCCAGGCAAGTATGGGTACCGTTACCTCTTAGTTTTGGTTGATACGTTTTCCGGATGGGTAGAAGCTTACCCCACTAAAAAGGAGACAGTGGTAGTGGTGGCTAAGAAACTCCTAGAAGAGATTATACCTAGGTTTGGGCTGCCGGTATCTATTGGCTCTGACAATGGACCTGCATTTGTGAGTAAAATTGTGCAGGGACTGGCCTCAGCCCTGGGGACCAAATGGAAGTTACATTGTGAGTACAGTCCCCAGAGCTCAGGACAGGTAAAAAGAATGAATCGGACCCTAAAAGAAACTTTGACAAAACTGGCAATTGAGACTGGCGGGGACTGGGTGACCCTCCTTCCCTTCACGCTTTTTCGGGCATGCAATACCCCCTATAAACTAGGTCTGACTCCCTTTGAAATTGTATATGGAAGTCCACCTCCCATTTGTCCAGTGTCTGAAGGAAAGAGTAAACCACCTCTTTTGTTACGTGCCTTCCAACAGGAAATGCTAGCTTTGAGTAAGGTGCATAAACATATCTAGTCACTAATAGGGAAAATTTATGAGAACCAGAATGAAGAGACGATCCCGTCCCATGATATAGGACCGGGGGATTGGGTTTGGGTCAAGAGACATCAGTCAAAGACCTTGGAACCAAGATGAAAGGGCCCTTATGTTGTTCTCCTTACCACCCCTACTGCCCTCAAGGTGGATGGAATTGGACCCTGGATACACTGCAGCCACGCACGGCGGGCCACCCCCGAAGAACAAAGAGAATGGAAGCCGATACTGCATCCCTCCAATCCCTTAAAACTGAAACTCGCCCAGCAGCAGGTCTCGGACGGATCAACCTGACTCTTCTGATAATAGCCACCTTCCTGGACCCCGGGACAGTCAGCGCTAACCCTCATCAACCAATGAACCTGACTTGGATGATTCTGAGTGCAACTACTGGAGAAGTAATTAACTCCACCTCGGCCATTCATCCCCAAAACACCTGGTGGCCGGACTTGGAGTTCAACCTCTGTCTTTTGGCCGCGGGATCATGGGACATCGCGATTGGGAGGTAAAGACGCCCAGCAAGCCTGAATGTGGGGCTGTCATTAATAGGTGTAATACTCGACCCCCCACTAACTCAGGGCCTGGGTGCAGCCACTTCATCCAATGGGCAAGCTTGCAGAAAACATCCTTCTATGTGTGCCCCGGAAGAAGATGGGACCGGGCGACCGTCAATAAATGCAGGGGGGCTAATGAGTTTTATTGCACCAGCTGGGGATGCGAGTCAACGGGGACAGTCCATTAGGAGCCCCCTACTAGAGGGGACTTGATTACCTTGGGTCGTGTTCCAGGGCCCGCTGGGCTAACTGGGAGACATAGAAGGGGGTCCCTCATAACCGGGCCTTGTATAAATTTTCTTTGCAACCCGGTAAGGCTCAAATTCTCAACTGAAGGGAAGATGTTCCCTGGTTGGAAAGCCAGACAATCCTGGGGCCTACGGTTATATCAGTCAGGATATAACAGTGGGTTGCTGTTCACTGTCAGGTTACAAGTAGGACCCATACAGATTGGTCCAACTCGGGGCATAGGGCCCAATTCAATTCTAGTGCCACGAGAGCCTACCCATGCCCCCATTCAGCCTGCACACACCCCCACCCAAGAACCCACCCAAACACCTCCCGGGCCCTACATTACTAACACAAGCAACTCCCCTCCAGTTAGCCATGCAGGACTTAGCATTAAAGACGAGCAGGACCCATTATTTAATATGATAATCAGCTCCTATAGGGGTCTAAATTCCACACGCCTGGATCTGACTAGCAGTTGCTGGTTATGTTATGACATCAAACCCTCCTATTATGAAGGTATAGCTGTCCCAGGAAGTTACAGTCCAACCCAAAACCATGCAGCTTGCCAATGGCAGCAGAAAGGAAACGCCAGATTAACCCTCCAACAAGTGACCGGGTGGGGCCTTTGCATAGGAAATGTCCCCCAGACCTATCAACACCTCTGCAAGTCTATAAATTCCACAGTGACGAGCAGGTACCTGGTACCTCCCCAGGACAATTGGTGGGCCTGCTCCACAGGTTTAGCCCCTTGTGTTCACGGGCAGGTATTAAATAATTCCAAAGATTTCTGTGTATTGATACTATTAGTCCCCCTACTGTTCTATCACTCCAATAACAAAATCCTCCCGAAACTAGAAGCTTCACACCGGTCTAAGAGAGAGCCAGTCTCAGCCTTAACCCTCACAGTCCTACTAGGGTTAGGGGCAGCTGGGGCCAGAACTGGGATATCCTCTTTAATAATGCAGAATCAACACTATTCTAGCCTAAGAGCAGCCATTGATCTTGATATCGAAAGATTAAAAAGCTCAATCAGCCACCTTGGAAAGTCCCTTACTTCACTATCAGAAGTGGTTTTGCAGAACAGGAGGGGCCTAGATTTGTTCTTCCTGCAACAAGGCGGATTATGTGCGGCCTTAGGAGAAGAATGTTTCTTCTATGCAGACTACAGTGGGGTGGTAAGAGAGTCTATGGCAAAAGTGAGAAAAGGATTAACACTGCACAAGAGAGAGCGAGAAGCCCAACAGGGATGGTTCGAGTAATGGTTCCATCAATCTCCTTGGCTAACAACACTAATTTCTACCTTGCTCGGACCACTCATCATACTCCTACTCATTCTCACCTTTGGCCCATGTATTTTAAACAGATTAATAACCTTTGTAAGAGAACATGTCAGTACAGTTCAGGTAATGGTATTAAGACAACAATACCAGGCAGTGAATGGAGAGGAGGATTCCTCTCCATGATCAAAGGACAAGGGAGGAATGTTGAGGCCTGATAGAGCCCATGACTAAAATAGGCTGGAGCAAGCATCCCAGAAACAGCTGAGACACTGCCCAGGTGGGATCAAAATTTATTACCCCTGACGGGAGGACTCAGCCTGTCAGCATGCTCCCAGTAGCCTGGTCTGTGCCAATCGGGATGAAGATAGATATCTCCTAAGAAAGCCTGTGCGCGCGAAAATCTAGCCAATTAATAGATGCAAAGAAACCCTTGTAACCAATCCAACCTTGCCAATTCCCTGTCTTTGTCCTAAACTTATAAATACTACTGTAATATAGAGCTCGGGGCTCTGGCTTTATTCCACTGTGTTGGATGCAGCCAGTGTCCTAGCTCGAGCTAGCAATAAATTCCCTTTTTGCGTTTGCATTGCTGTGGATGTCTTGTTCTCTCAGTTCTGGGGATTGGGACCTTGGGCAAAACAAAATGTTTTACTGCTAATGACTGTTCAGACTTCCCTGGTGGCTCTGCTGGTAAAGAATCCACCTGCAATGCAGAAGACCTGGGTTTGATCCCTGGGTTGGAAAGATCCCCTGTAGAAGGGAAAGGCTACCCACTCTAGTATTCTGGCCTGGAAAATTCCATGGACTGTATAGTCCATGCATTTGCAGAGTCGGACATGACTGAGCAACTTTCACTGTTCATTAATAACTGTTCAGCCTGAAATAAGAACTTTCAAAAATCTTTGAACACAGACGCTCTAACTTAATTCCCCTCTGGGATAAATATTTTGCATGTACTTTTAGGTTATATATACACAACAAGCACAGAACTCTTTTATTATGTATTTTATTTTCGTATAAATTAACATCCTAGAAAAATTAAAAGAGAAACACTAAATACAGTATTGCACATAGTAATCGCTGTTAAATGCCCCATTATATCATCAAAGTTCATATACACAGGGAGGGACTGAAGGAGACAGGAAGATGGCAGCACAGCAACCCGAGAGCCATTATTGCGTCTGTGCACATCAACTACAGACTGAAAGGTAAGGACAGTATTTTACATAAATAGAAACATAGTTACAATTCAGATTTTCTTTTTAAGTGGCCTCCATAACAGTGTCAGACTTTATTTTGGGGGGCTCCAAAATCACTGCAGATGGTGATTGCAGCCATAAAATTAAAAGACGCTTACTCCTTGGAAGAAAAGTTATGACCAACCTAGATAGCATATTCAAAAGCAGAGACATTACTTTGCCGACTAAGGTCCATCTAGTCAAGGCTATGGTTTTTCCAGTAGTCATGTATGGATGTGAGAATTGGACTGTGAAGAAGGCTGAGCACTGAAGAATTGATGCTTTTGAACTGTGGTGTTGGAGAAGACTCTTGAGAGTCCCTTGGACTGCAAGGAGATCCAACAAGTCCATTCTGAAGGAGACCAACCCTGGGATTTCTTTGGAAGGAATGATGCTAAAGCTGAAACTCCAGTACTTTGGGCACCTCATGCGAAGAGTTGACTCATTGGAAAAGACTTTGATGCTGAGAGGTACCAGGGGCAGGAGAAGGGGACGACAGAGGATGAGATGGCTGGATGGCATCACTGACTCAATGGACGTGAGTCTGAGTGAACTCCGGGAGTTGGTGATGGACAGGGAGGCCTGGCGTGCTGCAATTCATGGGGTCACAAAGGGGCGGACACAACTGAGTGACTGAACTGAACTGAGCTGAACTGAACTGATAATTGGTTTGCAATAGCAACAGATTCTCCCCTTTATTCATAGCCATACCCTAACACATATAATTTTTAAAAATTTATTAATGTTAGACAAAGCCATCACAATGCTTCAGGAGTGACTTAAAGAAAACTCCAATAAAGTCACAATACTCAGGCAAGTGGGTTTAAAGAACAAGTCCTAGGTAGATATCAATCCATCTAAAAGTTACTCTTTTTTTTTTTTTTTTTTTTGCCAACAGTTAGCCATGTTTGGCAATTTTATGAGGATCATTTAAAAGCACTGTGTCATTTTCTTTGAAAAGGGCAATGGTAAAAGTTACAGAGAGGTACAACTGTGGTTTAATTGATCTTTGCTGCAGACTGGCTTTATGTAGGTCCTAAAGGACATGGTTGATAAAGGCCTTCATTTAACTTAAAATTATGATTCCTGCCTATATTAAATGATTTATAGAAAGGGATTTCCTTTTGCTATATTTTTTCTATTCATTGTGTAATGAGTAAAAAAAAAAAGATAATCTTCTTTCACAAATATGTAGTGGGAAAGAGCTGGGAAAGCCTTATCTATGACACATATAAATGGCACCTCAATTTTAAAA
>NW_024070452.1:0-6106 GCF_014754425.2 Oryx dammah
GGGGACGACAGAGGATGAGATGGCTGGATGGCATCACTGATTCAATGTACGTGAATCTGAGTTTACTCTGGGAGTTGGTGGTGGACAGGAAGGCCTGGCGTGCTGCGATTCTTGGGGTCGCAAAGAGTCGGACACGACTAAGCAACTGAATTGAACTGAACTGAAACGAAACTATATAGATTCATAAACATTCACCTATATTTTATTCATTGGGCTATATTTTATCTATAGCAAGGGCAGTTTATGTGGTTCAGTATAGAAATTATTTGATTATAAATTATAGAGAGACTCTCAAGTTTCTCAGAAAAAAAATCTTCATTCCGAAAGCTTCAGTGACTGGCTCAGCGTCACATGCTAGTAAGTGGTTGAGTGATTAGAATGATTACTCACCATCTTCTAAGAAGTCATACCAGAAATTTTATTTTTTCACGTGTCCCATTAATCTCATCAGTACTAGCTATTCCTTTTACATGTGATACTCCACTCCTCCCCCATTTATTAATTCAAGCTCATCTTTCAGTTCTTGGACTAAGAAAGCCCACAGCACAGAAGCCTATTCTGACACCACCACAAACTATATCAGATTCCCATTCTTTATCCTCCCTTCAACAATGTCCTTCACATAACTTTCCTACTTGCAATTACATAATGAATATAATAATTGGTTTTTTGCCTGCTTTTCATTCTAAACATAAGAGAACTCCATAACACGAATTTTGGCCACTAGGTTCCATGATTCATGACTCAGTAAGGTTCAGGTGTTCACTGTACTTATTTATCACAAAATCATTCTTAGCATTCTGCAGGATGAGAGTTTTAACCCCAAAGCAGTAAACTAGAGTACAACTAATCTATTAAATCATTCAGTGAATTTTCATAATTAAAAGAATGCAGAGTTTTTAATCCCTAGTATTAATACATACATTTAGATAAATAGTGTATATTTGCCTTCATGTTTAAAACACTAAAGGTTATAAAACTAATTTTTCTCATTTGTAACTGCTATTTAAAATTGATTTCATAATATAAAATACTCAAAAAGCTACAACATTTACATCTTGGGATGATCTACATGTAGATCCCATGTGAATTCATCATTGTAACTTTGGCAGAAAGTTAAATGTAAATATATTTAGGTGGTAAAATCACATAGTATGAGTGTGCATATTTGCTTCCTTCTTTAATTTTATAGTGGCAGTGTCTTCACTAACTTTTAAGTAAACTTGTATTTCAACAAATTAATAGCATATAGTAAACCATCCAGTAGAGAAGCTAATTACTTGATTGTAAAATGAAATAGCAACAATTTCTTTACAGTGAAAGCTCCACCACTGTAATTTGGTTATGTCATACTTTACCTTGAAGAGAATATTAAAAACACAAGATAAGCCAAGGCTATCCACTATATTTTTGTATTTATAGTTTGATGCTAAATTGCTACCTTCATGTTAGAGCTAAGACATCAATAGCAGAACACCAAGGGCCTTTCTGATGCTCACTTCAATTTGCTTTATGGATATTAATGTAAATATAGATATCAAAAGAGAATGGTTTGCTGACTGATCATTTATTGTAAAAGAGATTGATGAAATTTTTAGATAGTTGATGGATAACAAATATTCAGAAAACTAAGCAGCTGCAGAATTTTAACAATTGGTTAGGCAATTCTTTATACATCAAATAAAATAGCCAAAAATGATGAGTGATAAACTCTAAATAAAAATAAAATTACAGAAAATCATACCTTCTAATAAATTAATTAAATTTATAATCTGCTAGTTACACTTCCAAATTTCTTATTTAAAAACTGAACAATCTTATCAAAAATAATAATATATTATATCCTTATATATATGTATATGATTAGAAAAGGGGAAAAAAAAAAAAAAGCCCTTGTCCTTCGAATCATCCAAGGAAAATTCAAGTGATGGGTAAAGGAAGAACATGGGTAAAGTAACTTCCTTTGGATGATGGCCTTCTTGGTTCTAAAATAGGTCTCCTGTCAAGAAGAAGATGGATGGTTTCCTAGTCATTATCTTACCATGTGTACCACAAGAATCAGATGCTCAGTGCAATGCAACTGCTACACTAATGGCATTCTGGTTTGTAACAGAATTTTTAAAGGAGATTTAAACATATGAAAGAGAGCTATCCCTTCTTTGTTTCACATTACTATAAATTGGATGATTTTTTGTTGATTAAATTTAGTTTGCTTATTAAGAAAAAAAAATTAAGCATTTTCTGAATGTTGTATAGAAAACTTGCAACATATTATTGTTGTTCAGTCACTCAGTTTTGACTCTTTGTGACCCCAAGGACTGCAGCACACCAGGCTTGCCTGTCCATCATCATCTCCCAGAGTTTGCTCCAACTCATGTCCATTCAGTTGGTGATGTCATCCAACCATCTCATCCTCTGTTGTCCCCTTCTCCTGCCTTCAATCTTGCCCAGCATCAGGATCTTTTCCAATGAGTCAGTTCTTCATATCAGGTGGCCACAGTATTGGAATTTCAGCTTCAACATCAGTCTTTCCAATGAATATTCAGGACTTATTCCTTCAGGATTGACTTGTTTGATCTCCTTGCAGTTCAAGGGACTCTCAAGAGTCTTTTCCAGCATCACAGTTCAAAAGCATCAGTTCTTTGGTGCTCAGCACTTTTTATTGTCCAACTCTCATATCCATACATGACTACTGGAAAAACCATAGCTTTGACTGTATGGACATTTGTAGTCATAGTAATGCCTCTGCTTTTAATACAATGTCTAGTTTTGTCATAGCTTTTCTTCTGAGGAGCAAGTGTCTTTCAATTTCATGGCTGCAATCACCGACCACACCAGTGATTTTGGAGCTGAAGAAAATAAATTCTGTCACTCTTCCCTTGTTTCCCCATCTATTTGCCATGAAATGATGGGACTGGATGCCATATCTTAGCTGTTTGAATGTTGAGTTTTAAGCCAGATATAAACTCTTTCTTCTCTTTCAACTTCATCAAGAGGCTCTTTAATTCCTCTTCACTTTCTGCCATTAGAGTTGTGTCATCCGCATGGCCACAGGACTGGAAAAGGTCAGTTTTCATTCCAATCCCAAAGAAAGGCAATGCCAAAGAATGCTCAAACTACCACACAATTGCACTCATTTCATATGCTGGTAAAGTGATGCTCAACATTCTCCAAGCCAGGCTTCAGCAATACAGGAACCGTGAACTTCCAGATGTTCAAGCTGGTTTTAGAAAAGGCAGAGGAACCAGAGATCAAATTACCAACATCCGCTGGATCATGGAAAAAGCAAGAGAGTTCCCAAAAAACATCTATTTCTGCTTTATTGACTATGCCAAAGCCTTTGACTGTGTGGATCACAATAAACTGTGGAAAATTCTTCAACAGAGGGGAATACCAGACCACCTGACCTGCCTCTTGAGAAACGTGTATGCAGTTCAGGAAGCAACAGTTAGAACTAGACATTGAACAAGAGTCTGGTTCCAAATAGGAAAAGGAGTACATCAAGGCTGTATATTGTCACCCTGCTTATTTAACTTCTATGCAGAATACATCAGAAGAAACACTGGGCTGGAGGAAGCACAAGCTGGAATCAAGATTGTCAGGAGAAATATCAATAACCTCAGACATGCAGATGACACCATCCTTATGGCAGAAAGTGAAGAAGACCTAAAGAGCCTCTTGATGAAAGTGAAACAAGAGAGTGAATGTTGGCTTAAAGCTCAACACTCACAAAACGAAGATCATGGCATCCGGTCCCATCACTTCATGGCAAATAGATGGGGAAACAGTGGAAATAGTGGCTGACTTTATTTTTCTGGGTTCCAAAATCTCTGCAGATGGTGACTGCAGCCATGAAATTAAAAGACGCTTACTCCTTGGAAGGAATGTTATGACCAACCTAGACAGCATATTGAAAAGCAGAGACATTACTTTGCCAACAAAGGTCCGTCTAGTCAAGGCTATAGTTTTGCCAGTGGTCACGTATGGATGTGAGAGTTGGACTATAATGAAAGTTGAGCGCCAAAGAATTTATGTTTTTGAACTGTGGTGTTGGAGAAAACTCTTGAGAGTCCCTTGGACTGCATAGAGATCCAGCCAGTCCATCCTAAAGGAGACCAGTCCTGAGTGTTCATTGGAAGGACTGATGTTGAAGCTGAAACTTCAATACTTTGGCCACCCAATGCGAAGACCTGACTCATTTGAAAAGACCCTTATGCTGGGAAAGATTGAGGGCAGGCAGAGAAGGGGATGACAGAGGATGAGATGGTTGGATGGCATTACTGACTCCATGGACATGGGTTTGGGTGGACTCTAGGAGTTGGTGATGGACAGGGAGGCCTGGCATGCTATGGTTTATGCAAGAGTGAGACACAACTGAGCGACTAAACTGACATCTGCATATCTGAGATTATTAATATTTCCCCTGTCAATCTTGATTCTAGCTTGTGCTTCATCCAGCCTGGCATTTCACATGATGTACTCTGCATATAAGTTAAATAAGCAGAGTAACAATATACAACCTTGACAAACTCCTTTCCTAATTTTGAACCTGTCAGTTGTTCTATGTCTGATTCTAACTTTTGCTTCTTGATCTGCTTACAGGTTTCTCAGAAGCAGGTAGGGTGGTCTGGTATTCCCATCTCTTGAAGAATTTTCCACAGTTTTTTGTGATCTACACAGTCAAAGGCTTCAGCAGAATTCCCTTGCTTTTTCCATGATCCAACAGATGTTGACAATTTGATCTCTGGTTCCTCTGCCTTTTCTAATCCATCTTGTACATCTGGAAGTTCTCAGCTTACATACTGTTGAAGTCTACTTTGAAGGATTTTGAGTATCACGTTGCTAGCATGTGAAATGAGTTAAATTGTGTGGTAGTTTGAACATTCTTTGGCATTGCCTTTCTGTGGGACTGGAATGAAAACTGAACTTTTCCAGTCCTGTGGCCACTGCTGAGTTTTCCAAATTTGCTGGCATATTGAGTGCAGCCCTTTCACAACATCATCTTTTAGAATTTGAAATAGCTCAACTGGGATCAATGCAAAGAAAACAACAAAATGGGGAAAACTAGAGATCTCTTCAAGAAAATTAGAGATATCAAGGGAATATTTCATGCAAAGATGGGCTTGATAAATGACAGAAATGGTATGGACATAACAGAAGCAGAAGATATTAAGAATAGGTGGCAACAATACATGGAAGAACTGTACAAAAAAGATCTTCACGACCCAGATAATCATGATGATGTGATCACTAATCTAGAGCCAGACATTTTGGAATGTGAAGTCAAGTGGGCCTTAGAAAGCATCACTATGAACAAAGCTAGTGGAGGTGATGGAATTCCAGTTGAGCTGTTTCAAATCCTGAAAGATGATGCTGTGAAAGTGCTGCACTCAACATGCCAGCAAATTTGGAAAACTCAGCAGAGATCACAAGACTGGAAAAGGTCAGTTTTCATCCCAATCCCAAAGAAAGGGAAGGCCAAAGAATGCTCAAACTACCGCACAATTGCACTCTTCTCACATGCTAGTAAAGTAATACTCAACATTCTCCAAGCCAGGCTTCAGCAATACAGGAATCGTGAACTTCCTGATGTTCAAGCTGGTTTTAGAAAAGGCAGAGGAACCAGAGATCAAGTTGCCAACATCCGCTGGATCATGGAAAGCAAGAAAGTTCCAGAAAGACATCTACTTCTGCTTTATTGACTATGCCAAAGCCTTTGACTGTGCGGATCACAATAAACTGTGGAAAATTCTTCAAGAGATGGGAATACCAGACCACCTGACCTGCCTCTTGAGAAATCTGTATGCAGGCCAGGAAGCAACAGTTAGAACTGGACATGGAACAACAGACTGGTTCCAAATAGGAAAAGGAGTATGTCAAGGCTGTATACTGTCATCTTGCTTATTGAACTTATATGCAGAGTACATCATAAGAAATGCTGGGCTGGAAGAAGCACAAGCTGAATCAAGATTGCCAGGAGAAATATCAGTAACCTCAGATATGCAGATGACACCACCTTTATGGCAGAAAGCGAAGAGGAACTAAAAAGCCTTTTGATCAAAGTGAAAGAGGAGAGTGAAAACACTGGCTTAAAGCTCAACATTCA
>NW_024070452.1:6206-13070 GCF_014754425.2 Oryx dammah
ATGCAGGCCAGGAGGCAACAGTTAGAACTGGACATGGAACAACAGACTGGTTCCGAATAGGAAAAGGAATACACCAAGGCTGTATATTGTCACCCTGTTTATTTAACTTATATGGAGAGTACATCATGAGAAATGCTGGACTGGAAGAAACACAAGCTGGAATCAAGATTACCAGGAGAAATATCAATAATCTCAGATATGCAGATAACACCACCTTTATGGCAGAAAGTGAAGAGGAACTAAAGAGCCTCTTGATGAAAGTGAAAGAGGATAGTGGAAAAGTTGACTTAAAGTTCAATATTCAGAAAACAAAGATCATGGCATCCAGTCCCATCACTTCATGGGAAATAGATGGGGAAACAGTGGAAACAGTGTCAGATTTTATTTTGGGGGGCTCCCAAATCACTGCAGATGGTGACTGAAGCCATGAAATTAAAAGACACTTACTCCTTGGAAGAAAAGTTATGACCAACCTAGATAGCATATTCAAAAGCAGAGACATTACTTTGCTGACTAAGGTCCATCTAATCAAGGCTATGGTTTTTCCTGTGGTCATGTATGGATGTGAGAGTTGGACTGGGAAGAAGGCTGAGCACCAAAGAATTGATGCTTTTGAACTGTGGTGTTGGAGAAGACTCTTGAGAGTCCTTTGGACTGCAAGGAGATCCAACCCTTCCATTATGAAGGAGATCAGCCCTGCGATTTCTTTGGAAGGAATGATGCTAAAGCTGAAACTCCAGTACTTTGGCCACCTCATGTGAAGAGTTGACTCATTGGAAAAGACTCTGATGCTGGGAGGGATTGGGGGCAGGAGGAGAAGGGGACGACAGAGGATGAGATGGCTGGATGGCATCACTGATTCAATGTACGTGAATCTGAGTTTACTCTGGGAGTTGGTGGTGGACAGGAAGGCCTGGCGTGCTGCGATTCTTGGGGTCGCAAAGAGTCGGACACGACTAAGCAACTGAATTGAACTGAACTGAAACGAAACTATATAGATTCATAAACATTCACCTATATTTTATTCATTGGGCTATATTTTATCTATAGCAAGGGCAGTTTATGTGGTTCAGTATAGAAATTATTTGATTATAAATTATAGAGAGACTCTCAAGTTTCTCAGAAAAAAAATCTTCATTCCGAAAGCTTCAGTGACTGGCTCAGCGTCACATGCTAGTAAGTGGTTGAGTGATTAGAATGATTACTCACCATCTTCTAAGAAGTCATACCAGAAATTTTATTTTTTCACGTGTCCCATTAATCTCATCAGTACTAGCTATTCCTTTTACATGTGATACTCCACTCCTCCCCCATTTATTAATTCAAGCTCATCTTTCAGTTCTTGGACTAAGAAAGCCCACAGCACAGAAGCCTATTCTGACACCACCACAAACTATATCAGATTCCCATTCTTTATCCTCCCTTCAACAATGTCCTTCACATAACTTTCCTACTTGCAATTACATAATGAATATAATAATTGGTTTTTTGCCTGCTTTTCATTCTAAACATAAGAGAACTCCATAACACGAATTTTGGCCACTAGGTTCCATGATTCATGACTCAGTAAGGTTCAGGTGTTCACTGTACTTATTTATCACAAAATCATTCTTAGCATTCTGCAGGATGAGAGTTTTAACCCCAAAGCAGTAAACTAGAGTACAACTAATCTATTAAATCATTCAGTGAATTTTCATAATTAAAAGAATGCAGAGTTTTTAATCCCTAGTATTAATACATACATTTAGATAAATAGTGTATATTTGCCTTCATGTTTAAAACACTAAAGGTTATAAAACTAATTTTTCTCATTTGTAACTGCTATTTAAAATTGATTTCATAATATAAAATACTCAAAAAGCTACAACATTTACATCTTGGGATGATCTACATGTAGATCCCATGTGAATTCATCATTGTAACTTTGGCAGAAAGTTAAATGTAAATATATTTAGGTGGTAAAATCACATAGTATGAGTGTGCATATTTGCTTCCTTCTTTAATTTTATAGTGGCAGTGTCTTCACTAACTTTTAAGTAAACTTGTATTTCAACAAATTAATAGCATATAGTAAACCATCCAGTAGAGAAGCTAATTACTTGATTGTAAAATGAAATAGCAACAATTTCTTTACAGTGAAAGCTCCACCACTGTAATTTGGTTATGTCATACTTTACCTTGAAGAGAATATTAAAAACACAAGATAAGCCAAGGCTATCCACTATATTTTTGTATTTATAGTTTGATGCTAAATTGCTACCTTCATGTTAGAGCTAAGACATCAATAGCAGAACACCAAGGGCCTTTCTGATGCTCACTTCAATTTGCTTTATGGATATTAATGTAAATATAGATATCAAAAGAGAATGGTTTGCTGACTGATCATTTATTGTAAAAGAGATTGATGAAATTTTTAGATAGTTGATGGATAACAAATATTCAGAAAACTAAGCAGCTGCAGAATTTTAACAATTGGTTAGGCAATTCTTTATACATCAAATAAAATAGCCAAAAATGATGAGTGATAAACTCTAAATAAAAATAAAATTACAGAAAATCATACCTTCTAATAAATTAATTAAATTTATAATCTGCTAGTTACACTTCCAAATTTCTTATTTAAAAACTGAACAATCTTATCAAAAATAATAATATATTATATCCTTATATATATGTATATGATTAGAAAAGGGGAAAAAAAAAAAAAAGCCCTTGTCCTTCGAATCATCCAAGGAAAATTCAAGTGATGGGTAAAGGAAGAACATGGGTAAAGTAACTTCCTTTGGATGATGGCCTTCTTGGTTCTAAAATAGGTCTCCTGTCAAGAAGAAGATGGATGGTTTCCTAGTCATTATCTTACCATGTGTACCACAAGAATCAGATGCTCAGTGCAATGCAACTGCTACACTAATGGCATTCTGGTTTGTAACAGAATTTTTAAAGGAGATTTAAACATATGAAAGAGAGCTATCCCTTCTTTGTTTCACATTACTATAAATTGGATGATTTTTTGTTGATTAAATTTAGTTTGCTTATTAAGAAAAAAAAATTAAGCATTTTCTGAATGTTGTATAGAAAACTTGCAACATATTATTGTTGTTCAGTCACTCAGTTTTGACTCTTTGTGACCCCAAGGACTGCAGCACACCAGGCTTGCCTGTCCATCATCATCTCCCAGAGTTTGCTCCAACTCATGTCCATTCAGTTGGTGATGTCATCCAACCATCTCATCCTCTGTTGTCCCCTTCTCCTGCCTTCAATCTTGCCCAGCATCAGGATCTTTTCCAATGAGTCAGTTCTTCATATCAGGTGGCCACAGTATTGGAATTTCAGCTTCAACATCAGTCTTTCCAATGAATATTCAGGACTTATTCCTTCAGGATTGACTTGTTTGATCTCCTTGCAGTTCAAGGGACTCTCAAGAGTCTTTTCCAGCATCACAGTTCAAAAGCATCAGTTCTTTGGTGCTCAGCACTTTTTATTGTCCAACTCTCATATCCATACATGACTACTGGAAAAACCATAGCTTTGACTGTATGGACATTTGTAGTCATAGTAATGCCTCTGCTTTTAATACAATGTCTAGTTTTGTCATAGCTTTTCTTCTGAGGAGCAAGTGTCTTTCAATTTCATGGCTGCAATCACCGACCACACCAGTGATTTTGGAGCTGAAGAAAATAAATTCTGTCACTCTTCCCTTGTTTCCCCATCTATTTGCCATGAAATGATGGGACTGGATGCCATATCTTAGCTGTTTGAATGTTGAGTTTTAAGCCAGATATAAACTCTTTCTTCTCTTTCAACTTCATCAAGAGGCTCTTTAATTCCTCTTCACTTTCTGCCATTAGAGTTGTGTCATCCGCATGGCCACAGGACTGGAAAAGGTCAGTTTTCATTCCAATCCCAAAGAAAGGCAATGCCAAAGAATGCTCAAACTACCACACAATTGCACTCATTTCATATGCTGGTAAAGTGATGCTCAACATTCTCCAAGCCAGGCTTCAGCAATACAGGAACCGTGAACTTCCAGATGTTCAAGCTGGTTTTAGAAAAGGCAGAGGAACCAGAGATCAAATTACCAACATCCGCTGGATCATGGAAAAAGCAAGAGAGTTCCCAAAAAACATCTATTTCTGCTTTATTGACTATGCCAAAGCCTTTGACTGTGTGGATCACAATAAACTGTGGAAAATTCTTCAACAGAGGGGAATACCAGACCACCTGACCTGCCTCTTGAGAAACGTGTATGCAGTTCAGGAAGCAACAGTTAGAACTAGACATTGAACAAGAGTCTGGTTCCAAATAGGAAAAGGAGTACATCAAGGCTGTATATTGTCACCCTGCTTATTTAACTTCTATGCAGAATACATCAGAAGAAACACTGGGCTGGAGGAAGCACAAGCTGGAATCAAGATTGTCAGGAGAAATATCAATAACCTCAGACATGCAGATGACACCATCCTTATGGCAGAAAGTGAAGAAGACCTAAAGAGCCTCTTGATGAAAGTGAAACAAGAGAGTGAATGTTGGCTTAAAGCTCAACACTCACAAAACGAAGATCATGGCATCCGGTCCCATCACTTCATGGCAAATAGATGGGGAAACAGTGGAAATAGTGGCTGACTTTATTTTTCTGGGTTCCAAAATCTCTGCAGATGGTGACTGCAGCCATGAAATTAAAAGACGCTTACTCCTTGGAAGGAATGTTATGACCAACCTAGACAGCATATTGAAAAGCAGAGACATTACTTTGCCAACAAAGGTCCGTCTAGTCAAGGCTATAGTTTTGCCAGTGGTCACGTATGGATGTGAGAGTTGGACTATAATGAAAGTTGAGCGCCAAAGAATTTATGTTTTTGAACTGTGGTGTTGGAGAAAACTCTTGAGAGTCCCTTGGACTGCATAGAGATCCAGCCAGTCCATCCTAAAGGAGACCAGTCCTGAGTGTTCATTGGAAGGACTGATGTTGAAGCTGAAACTTCAATACTTTGGCCACCCAATGCGAAGACCTGACTCATTTGAAAAGACCCTTATGCTGGGAAAGATTGAGGGCAGGCAGAGAAGGGGATGACAGAGGATGAGATGGTTGGATGGCATTACTGACTCCATGGACATGGGTTTGGGTGGACTCTAGGAGTTGGTGATGGACAGGGAGGCCTGGCATGCTATGGTTTATGCAAGAGTGAGACACAACTGAGCGACTAAACTGACATCTGCATATCTGAGATTATTAATATTTCCCCTGTCAATCTTGATTCTAGCTTGTGCTTCATCCAGCCTGGCATTTCACATGATGTACTCTGCATATAAGTTAAATAAGCAGAGTAACAATATACAACCTTGACAAACTCCTTTCCTAATTTTGAACCTGTCAGTTGTTCTATGTCTGATTCTAACTTTTGCTTCTTGATCTGCTTACAGGTTTCTCAGAAGCAGGTAGGGTGGTCTGGTATTCCCATCTCTTGAAGAATTTTCCACAGTTTTTTGTGATCTACACAGTCAAAGGCTTCAGCAGAATTCCCTTGCTTTTTCCATGATCCAACAGATGTTGACAATTTGATCTCTGGTTCCTCTGCCTTTTCTAATCCATCTTGTACATCTGGAAGTTCTCAGCTTACATACTGTTGAAGTCTACTTTGAAGGATTTTGAGTATCACGTTGCTAGCATGTGAAATGAGTTAAATTGTGTGGTAGTTTGAACATTCTTTGGCATTGCCTTTCTGTGGGACTGGAATGAAAACTGAACTTTTCCAGTCCTGTGGCCACTGCTGAGTTTTCCAAATTTGCTGGCATATTGAGTGCAGCCCTTTCACAACATCATCTTTTAGAATTTGAAATAGCTCAACTGGGATCAATGCAAAGAAAACAACAAAATGGGGAAAACTAGAGATCTCTTCAAGAAAATTAGAGATATCAAGGGAATATTTCATGCAAAGATGGGCTTGATAAATGACAGAAATGGTATGGACATAACAGAAGCAGAAGATATTAAGAATAGGTGGCAACAATACATGGAAGAACTGTACAAAAAAGATCTTCACGACCCAGATAATCATGATGATGTGATCACTAATCTAGAGCCAGACATTTTGGAATGTGAAGTCAAGTGGGCCTTAGAAAGCATCACTATGAACAAAGCTAGTGGAGGTGATGGAATTCCAGTTGAGCTGTTTCAAATCCTGAAAGATGATGCTGTGAAAGTGCTGCACTCAACATGCCAGCAAATTTGGAAAACTCAGCAGAGATCACAAGACTGGAAAAGGTCAGTTTTCATCCCAATCCCAAAGAAAGGGAAGGCCAAAGAATGCTCAAACTACCGCACAATTGCACTCTTCTCACATGCTAGTAAAGTAATACTCAACATTCTCCAAGCCAGGCTTCAGCAATACAGGAATCGTGAACTTCCTGATGTTCAAGCTGGTTTTAGAAAAGGCAGAGGAACCAGAGATCAAGTTGCCAACATCCGCTGGATCATGGAAAGCAAGAAAGTTCCAGAAAGACATCTACTTCTGCTTTATTGACTATGCCAAAGCCTTTGACTGTGCGGATCACAATAAACTGTGGAAAATTCTTCAAGAGATGGGAATACCAGACCACCTGACCTGCCTCTTGAGAAATCTGTATGCAGGCCAGGAAGCAACAGTTAGAACTGGACATGGAACAACAGACTGGTTCCAAATAGGAAAAGGAGTATGTCAAGGCTGTATACTGTCATCTTGCTTATTGAACTTATATGCAGAGTACATCATAAGAAATGCTGGGCTGGAAGAAGCACAAGCTGAATCAAGATTGCCAGGAGAAATATCAGTAACCTCAGATATGCAGATGACACCACCTTTATGGCAGAAAGCGAAGAGGAACTAA
>NW_024070453.1:0-6106 GCF_014754425.2 Oryx dammah
GGGGACGACAGAGGATGAGATGGCTGGATGGCATCACTGATTCAATGTACGTGAATCTGAGTTTACTCTGGGAGTTGGTGGTGGACAGGAAGGCCTGGCGTGCTGCGATTCTTGGGGTCGCAAAGAGTCGGACACGACTAAGCAACTGAATTGAACTGAACTGAAACGAAACTATATAGATTCATAAACATTCACCTATATTTTATTCATTGGGCTATATTTTATCTATAGCAAGGGCAGTTTATGTGGTTCAGTATAGAAATTATTTGGTTATAAATTATAGAGAGACTCTCAAGTTTCTCAGAAAAAAAATCTTCATTCCGAAAGCTTCAGTGACTGGCTCAGCGTCACATGCTAGTAAGTGGTTGAGTGATTAGAATGATTACTCACCATCTTCTATGAAGTCATACCAGAAATTTTATTTTTTCACATGTCCCATTAATCTCATCAGTACTAGCTATTCCTTTTACATGTGATACTCCACTCCTCGCCCATTTATTAATTCAAGCTCATCTTTCAGTTCTTGGACTAAGAAAGCCCACAGCACAGAAGCCTATTCTGACACCACCACAAACTATATCAGATTCCCATTCTTTATCCTCCCTTCAACAATGTCCTTCACATAACTTTCCTACTTGCAATTACATAATGAATATAATAATTGGTTTTTTGCCTGCTTTTCATTCTAAATATAAGAGAACTCCATAACACGAATTTTGGCCACTAGGTTCCATGATTCATGACTCAGTAAGGTTCAGGTGTTCACTGTACTTATTTATCACAAAATCATTCTTAGCATTCTGCAGGATGAGAGTTTTAACCCCAAAGCAGTAAACTAGAGTACAACTAATCTATTAAATCATTCAGTGAATTTTCATAATTAAAAGAATGCAGAGTTTTTAATCCCTAGTATTAATACATACATTTAGATAAATAGTGTATATTTGCCTTCATGTTTAAAACACTAAAGGTTATAAAACTAATTTTTCTCATTTGTAACTGCTATTTAAAATTGATTTCATAATATAAAATACTCAAAAAGCTACAACATTTACATCTTGGGATGATCTACATGTAGATCCCATGTGAATTCATCATTGTAACTTTGGCAGAAAGTTAAATGTAAATATATTTAGTTGGTAAAATCACATAGTATGAGTGTGCATATTTGCTTCCTTCTTTAATTTTATAGTGGCAGTGTCTTCACTAACTTTTAAGTAAACTTGTATTTCAACAAATTAATAGCATATAGTAAACCATCCAGTAGAGAAGCTAATTACTTGATTGTAAAATGAAATAGCAACAATTTCTTTACAGTGAAAGCTCCACCACTGTAATTTGGTTATGTCATACTTTACCTTGAAGAGAATATTAAAAACACAAGATAAGCCAAGGCTATCCACTATATTTTTGTATTTATAGTTTGATGCTAAATTGCTACCTTCATGTTAGAGCTAAGACATCAATAGCAGAACACCAAGGGCCTTTCTGATGCTCACTTCAATTTGCTTTGTGGATATTAATGTAAATATAGATATCAAAAGAGAATGGTTTGCTGACTGATCATTTATTGTAAAAGAGATTGATGAAATTTTTAGATACTTGATGGATAACAAATATTCAGAAAACTAAGCAGCTGCAGAATTTTAACAATTGGTTAGGCAATTCTTCATACATCAAATAAAATAGCCAAAAATGATGAGTGATAAACTCTAAATAAAAATAAAATTACAGAAAATCATACCTTCTAATAAATTAATTAAATTTATAATCTGCTAGTTACACTTTCAAATTTCTTATTTAAAAACTGAACAATCTTATCAAAAATAATAATATATTATATCCTTATATATATATGTATATGATTAGAAAAGGGAAAAAAAAAAAAAGCCCTTGTCCTTCGAATCATCCAAGTAAAATTCAAGTGATGGGTAAAGGAAGAACATGGGTAAAGTAACTTCCTTTGGATGATGGCCTTCTTGGTTCTAAAATAGGTCTCCTGTCAAGAAGAAGATGGATGGTTTCCTAGTCATTATCTTACCATGTGTACCACAAGAATCAGATGCTCAGTGCAATGCAACTGCTACACTAATGGCATTCTGGTTTGTAACAGAATTTTTAAAGGAGATTTAAACATATGAAAGAGAGCTATCCCTTCTTTGTTTCACATTACTATAAATTGGATGATTTTTTGTTGATTAAATTTAGTTTGCTTATTAAGAAAAAAAAATTAAGCATTTTCTGAATGTTGTATAGAAAACTTGCAACATATTATTGTTGTTCAGTCACTCAGTTTTGACTCTTTGTGACCCCAAGGACTGCAGCACACCAGGCTTGCCTGTCCATCATCATCTCCCAGAGTTTGCTCCAACTCATGTCCATTCAGTTGGTGATGTCATCCAACCATCTCATCCTCTGTTGTCCCCTTCTCCTGCCTTCAATCTTGCCCAGCATCAGGATCTTTTCCAATGAGTCAGTTCTTCATATCAGGTGGCCACAGTATTGGAATTTCAGCTTCAACATCAGTCTTTCCAATGAATATTCAGGACTTATTCCTTCAGGATTGACTTGTTTGATCTCCTTGCAGTTCAAGGGACTCTCAAGAGTCTTTTCCAGCATCACAGTTCAAAAGCATCAGTTCTTTGGTGCTCAGCACTTTTTATTGTCCAACTCTCATATCCATACATGACTACTGGAAAAACCATAGCTTTGACTGTATGGACATTTGTAGTCATAGTAATGCCTCTGCTTTTAATACAATGTCTAGTTTTGTCATAGCTTTTCTTCTGAGGAGCAAGTGTCTTTCAATTTCATGGCTGCAATCACCGACCACACCAGTGATTTTGGAGCTGAAGAAAATAAATTCTGTCACTCTTCCCTTGTTTCCCCATCTATTTGCCATGAAATGATGGGACTGGATGCCATATCTTAGCTGTTTGAATGTTGAGTTTTAAGCCAGATATAAACTCTTTCTTCTCTTTCAACTTCATCAAGAGGCTCTTTAATTCCTCTTCACTTTCTGCCATTAGAGTTGTGTCATCCGCATGGCCACAGGACTGGAAAAGGTCAGTTTTCATTCCAATCCCAAAGAAAGGCAATGCCAAAGAATGCTCAAACTACCACACAATTGCACTCATTTCATATGCTGGTAAAGTGATGCTCAACATTCTCCAAGCCAGGCTTCAGCAATACAGGAACTGTGAACTTCCAGATGTTCAAGCTGGTTTTAGAAAAGGCAGAGGAACCAGAGATCAAATTACCAACATCCGCTGGATCATGGAAAAAGCAAGAGAGTTCCCAAAAAACATCTATTTCTGCTTTATTGACTATGCCAAAGCCTTTGACTGTGTGGATCACAATAAACTGTGGAAAATTCTTCAACAGAGGGGAATACCAGACCACCTGACCTGCCTCTTGAGAAACGTGTATGCAGTTCAGGAAGCAACAGTTAGAACTAGACATTGAACAAGAGTCTGGTTCCAAATAGGAAAAGGAGTACATCAAGGCTGTATATTGTCACCCTGCTTATTTAACTTCTATGCAGAATACATCAGAAGAAACACTGGGCTGGAGGAAGCACAAGCTGGAATCAAGATTGTCAGGAGAAATATCAATAACCTCAGACATGCAGATGACACCATCCTTATGGCAGAAAGTGAAGAAGACCTAAAGAGCCTCTTGATGAAAGTGAAACAAGAGAGTGAATGTTGGCTTAAAGCTCAACACTCACAAAACGAAGATCATGGCATCCGGTCCCATCACTTCATGGCAAATAGATGGGGAAACAGTGGAAATAGTGGCTGACTTTATTTTTCTGGGTTCCAAAATCTCTGCAGATGGTGACTGCAGCCATGAAATTAAAAGACGCTTACTCCTTGGAAGGAATGTTATGACCAACCTAGACAGCATATTGAAAAGCAGAGACATTACTTTGCCAACAAAGGTCCGTCTAGTCAAGGCTATAGTTTTGCCAGTGGTCACGTATGGATGTGAGAGTTGGACTATAATGAAAGTTGAGCGCCAAAGAATTTATGTTTTTGAACTGTGGTGTTGGAGAAAACTCTTGAGAGTCCCTTGGACTGCATAGAGATCCAGCCAGTCCATCCTAAAGGAGACCAGTCCTGAGTGTTCATTGGAAGGACTGATGTTGAAGCTGAAACTTCAATACTTTGGCCACCCAATGCGAAGACCTGACTCATTTGAAAAGACCCTTATGCTGGGAAAGATTGAGGGCAGGCAGAGAAGGGGATGACAGAGGATGAGATGGTTGGATGGCATTACTGACTCCATGGACATGGGTTTGGGTGGACTCTAGGAGTTGGTGATGGACAGGGAGGCCTGGCATGCTATGGTTTATGCAAGAGTGAGACACAACTGAGCGACTAAACTGATATCTGCATATCTGAGATTATTAATATTTCCCCTGTCAATCTTGATTCTAGCTTCTGCTTCATCCAGCCTGGCATTTCACATGATGTACTCTGCATATAAGTTAAATAAGCAGAGTAACAATATACAACCTTGACAAACTCCTTTCCTAATTTTGAACCTGTCAGTTGTTCTATGTCTGATTCTAACTTTTGCTTCTTGATCTGCTTACAGGTTTCTCAGAAGCAGGTAGGGTGGTCTGGTATTCCCATCTCTTGAAGAATTTTCCACAGTTTTTTGTGATCTACACAGTAAAAGGCTTCAGCAGAATTCCCTTGCTTTTTCCATGATCCAACAGATGTTGACAATTTGATCTCTGGTTCCTCTGCCTTTTCTAATCCATCTTGTACATCTGGAAGTTCTCAGCTTACATACTGTTGAAGTCTACTTTGAAGGATTTTGAGTATCACGTTGCTAGCATGTGAAATGAGTTAAATTGTGTGGTAGTTTGAACATTCTTTGGCATTGCCTTTCTGTGGGACTGGAATGAAAACTGAACTTTTCCAGTCCTGTGGCCACTGCTGAGTTTTCCAAATTTGCTGGCATATTGAGTGCAGCCCTTTCACAACATCATCTTTTAGAATTTGAAATAGCTCAACTGGGATCAATGCAAAGAAAACAACAAAATGGGGAAGACTAGAGATCTCTTCAAGAAAATTAGAGATATCAAGGGAATATTTCATGCAAAGATGGGCTTCATAAATGACAGAAATGGTATGGACATAACAGAAGCAGAAGATATTAAGAATAGGTGGCAACAGTACATGGAAGAACTGTACAAAAAAGATCTTCACGACCCAGATAATCATGATGATGTGATCACTAATCTAGAGCCAGACATTTTGGAATGTGAAGTCAAGTGGGCCTTAGAAAGCATCACTATGAACAAAGCTAGTGGAGGTGATGGAATTCCAGTTGAGCTGTTTCAAATCCTGAAAGATGATGCTGTGAAAGTGCTGCACTCAACATGCCAGCAAATTTGGAAAACTCAGCAGAGATCACAAGACTGGAAAAGGTCAGTTTTCATCCCAATCCCAAAGAAAGGGAAGGCCAAAGAATGCTCAAACTACCGCACAATTGCACTCTTCTCACATGCTAGTAAAGTAATACTCAACATTCTCCAAGCCAGGCTTCAGCAATACAGGAATCGTGAACTTCCTGATGTTCAAGCTGGTTTTAGAAAAGGCAGAGGAACCAGAGATCAAGTTGCCAACATCCGCTGGATCATGGAAAGCAAGAAAGTTCCAGAAAGACATCTACTTCTGCTTTATTGACTATGCCAAAGCCTTTGACTGTGCGGATCACAATAAACTGTGGAAAATTCTTCAAGAGATGGGAATACCAGACCACCTGACCTGCCTCTTGAGAAATCTGTATGCAGGCCAGGAAGCAACAGTTAGAACTGGACATGGAACAACAGACTGGTTCCAAATAGGAAAAGGAGTATGTCAAGGCTGTATACTGTCATCTTGCTTATTGAACTTATATGCAGAGTACATCATAAGAAATGCTGGGCTGGAAGAAGCACAAGCTGAATCAAGATTGCCAGGAGAAATATCAGTAACCTCAGATATGCAGATGACACCACCTTTATGGCAGAAAGCGAAGAGGAACTAAAAAGCCTTTTGATCAAAGTGAAAGAGGAGAGTGAAAACACTGGCTTAAAGCTCAACATTCA
>NW_024070453.1:6206-13070 GCF_014754425.2 Oryx dammah
ATGCAGGCCAGGAGGCAACAGTTAGAACTGGACATGGAACAACAGACTGGTTCCAAATAGGAAAAGGAATACACCAAGGCTGTATATTGTCACCCTGTTTATTTAACTTATATGGAGAGTACATCATGAGAAATGCTGGACTGGAAGAAACACAAGCTGGAATCAAGATTACCAGGAGAAATATCAATAATCTCAGATATGCAGATAACACCACCTTTATGGCAGAAAGTGAAGAGGAACTAAAAAGCCTCTTGATGAAAGTGAAAGAGGAGAGTGAAAAAGTTGGCTTAAAGCTCAACATTCAGAAAACAAAGATCATGGCATCCAGTCCCATCACTTCATGGGAAATAGATGGGGAAACAGTGGAAACAGTGTCAGATTTTATTTTGGGGGGCTCCCAAATCACTGCAGATGGTGACTGAAGCCATGAAATTAAAAGACACTTACTCCTTGGAAGAAAAGTTATGACCAACCTAGATAGCATATTCAAAAGCAGAGACATTACTTTGCTGACTAAGGTCCATCTAATCAAGGCTATGGTTTTTCCTGTGGTCATGTATGGATGTGAGAGTTGGACTGGGAAGAAGGCTGAGCACCAAAGAATTGATGCTTTTGAACTGTGGTGTTGGAGAAGACTCTTGAGAGTCCTTTGGACTGCAAGGAGATCCAACCCTTCCATTATGAAGGAGATCAGCCCTGCGATTTCTTTGGAAGGAATGATGCTAAAGCTGAAACTCCAGTACTTTGGCCACCTCATGTGAAGAGTTGACTCATTGGAAAAGACTCTGATGCTGGGAGGGATTGGGGGCAGGAGGAGAAGGGGACGACAGAGGATGAGATGGCTGGATGGCATCACTGATTCAATGTACGTGAATCTGAGTTTACTCTGGGAGTTGGTGGTGGACAGGAAGGCCTGGCGTGCTGCGATTCTTGGGGTCGCAAAGAGTCGGACACGACTAAGCAACTGAATTGAACTGAACTGAAACGAAACTATATAGATTCATAAACATTCACCTATATTTTATTCATTGGGCTATATTTTATCTATAGCAAGGGCAGTTTATGTGGTTCAGTATAGAAATTATTTGGTTATAAATTATAGAGAGACTCTCAAGTTTCTCAGAAAAAAAATCTTCATTCCGAAAGCTTCAGTGACTGGCTCAGCGTCACATGCTAGTAAGTGGTTGAGTGATTAGAATGATTACTCACCATCTTCTATGAAGTCATACCAGAAATTTTATTTTTTCACATGTCCCATTAATCTCATCAGTACTAGCTATTCCTTTTACATGTGATACTCCACTCCTCGCCCATTTATTAATTCAAGCTCATCTTTCAGTTCTTGGACTAAGAAAGCCCACAGCACAGAAGCCTATTCTGACACCACCACAAACTATATCAGATTCCCATTCTTTATCCTCCCTTCAACAATGTCCTTCACATAACTTTCCTACTTGCAATTACATAATGAATATAATAATTGGTTTTTTGCCTGCTTTTCATTCTAAATATAAGAGAACTCCATAACACGAATTTTGGCCACTAGGTTCCATGATTCATGACTCAGTAAGGTTCAGGTGTTCACTGTACTTATTTATCACAAAATCATTCTTAGCATTCTGCAGGATGAGAGTTTTAACCCCAAAGCAGTAAACTAGAGTACAACTAATCTATTAAATCATTCAGTGAATTTTCATAATTAAAAGAATGCAGAGTTTTTAATCCCTAGTATTAATACATACATTTAGATAAATAGTGTATATTTGCCTTCATGTTTAAAACACTAAAGGTTATAAAACTAATTTTTCTCATTTGTAACTGCTATTTAAAATTGATTTCATAATATAAAATACTCAAAAAGCTACAACATTTACATCTTGGGATGATCTACATGTAGATCCCATGTGAATTCATCATTGTAACTTTGGCAGAAAGTTAAATGTAAATATATTTAGTTGGTAAAATCACATAGTATGAGTGTGCATATTTGCTTCCTTCTTTAATTTTATAGTGGCAGTGTCTTCACTAACTTTTAAGTAAACTTGTATTTCAACAAATTAATAGCATATAGTAAACCATCCAGTAGAGAAGCTAATTACTTGATTGTAAAATGAAATAGCAACAATTTCTTTACAGTGAAAGCTCCACCACTGTAATTTGGTTATGTCATACTTTACCTTGAAGAGAATATTAAAAACACAAGATAAGCCAAGGCTATCCACTATATTTTTGTATTTATAGTTTGATGCTAAATTGCTACCTTCATGTTAGAGCTAAGACATCAATAGCAGAACACCAAGGGCCTTTCTGATGCTCACTTCAATTTGCTTTGTGGATATTAATGTAAATATAGATATCAAAAGAGAATGGTTTGCTGACTGATCATTTATTGTAAAAGAGATTGATGAAATTTTTAGATACTTGATGGATAACAAATATTCAGAAAACTAAGCAGCTGCAGAATTTTAACAATTGGTTAGGCAATTCTTCATACATCAAATAAAATAGCCAAAAATGATGAGTGATAAACTCTAAATAAAAATAAAATTACAGAAAATCATACCTTCTAATAAATTAATTAAATTTATAATCTGCTAGTTACACTTTCAAATTTCTTATTTAAAAACTGAACAATCTTATCAAAAATAATAATATATTATATCCTTATATATATATGTATATGATTAGAAAAGGGAAAAAAAAAAAAAGCCCTTGTCCTTCGAATCATCCAAGTAAAATTCAAGTGATGGGTAAAGGAAGAACATGGGTAAAGTAACTTCCTTTGGATGATGGCCTTCTTGGTTCTAAAATAGGTCTCCTGTCAAGAAGAAGATGGATGGTTTCCTAGTCATTATCTTACCATGTGTACCACAAGAATCAGATGCTCAGTGCAATGCAACTGCTACACTAATGGCATTCTGGTTTGTAACAGAATTTTTAAAGGAGATTTAAACATATGAAAGAGAGCTATCCCTTCTTTGTTTCACATTACTATAAATTGGATGATTTTTTGTTGATTAAATTTAGTTTGCTTATTAAGAAAAAAAAATTAAGCATTTTCTGAATGTTGTATAGAAAACTTGCAACATATTATTGTTGTTCAGTCACTCAGTTTTGACTCTTTGTGACCCCAAGGACTGCAGCACACCAGGCTTGCCTGTCCATCATCATCTCCCAGAGTTTGCTCCAACTCATGTCCATTCAGTTGGTGATGTCATCCAACCATCTCATCCTCTGTTGTCCCCTTCTCCTGCCTTCAATCTTGCCCAGCATCAGGATCTTTTCCAATGAGTCAGTTCTTCATATCAGGTGGCCACAGTATTGGAATTTCAGCTTCAACATCAGTCTTTCCAATGAATATTCAGGACTTATTCCTTCAGGATTGACTTGTTTGATCTCCTTGCAGTTCAAGGGACTCTCAAGAGTCTTTTCCAGCATCACAGTTCAAAAGCATCAGTTCTTTGGTGCTCAGCACTTTTTATTGTCCAACTCTCATATCCATACATGACTACTGGAAAAACCATAGCTTTGACTGTATGGACATTTGTAGTCATAGTAATGCCTCTGCTTTTAATACAATGTCTAGTTTTGTCATAGCTTTTCTTCTGAGGAGCAAGTGTCTTTCAATTTCATGGCTGCAATCACCGACCACACCAGTGATTTTGGAGCTGAAGAAAATAAATTCTGTCACTCTTCCCTTGTTTCCCCATCTATTTGCCATGAAATGATGGGACTGGATGCCATATCTTAGCTGTTTGAATGTTGAGTTTTAAGCCAGATATAAACTCTTTCTTCTCTTTCAACTTCATCAAGAGGCTCTTTAATTCCTCTTCACTTTCTGCCATTAGAGTTGTGTCATCCGCATGGCCACAGGACTGGAAAAGGTCAGTTTTCATTCCAATCCCAAAGAAAGGCAATGCCAAAGAATGCTCAAACTACCACACAATTGCACTCATTTCATATGCTGGTAAAGTGATGCTCAACATTCTCCAAGCCAGGCTTCAGCAATACAGGAACTGTGAACTTCCAGATGTTCAAGCTGGTTTTAGAAAAGGCAGAGGAACCAGAGATCAAATTACCAACATCCGCTGGATCATGGAAAAAGCAAGAGAGTTCCCAAAAAACATCTATTTCTGCTTTATTGACTATGCCAAAGCCTTTGACTGTGTGGATCACAATAAACTGTGGAAAATTCTTCAACAGAGGGGAATACCAGACCACCTGACCTGCCTCTTGAGAAACGTGTATGCAGTTCAGGAAGCAACAGTTAGAACTAGACATTGAACAAGAGTCTGGTTCCAAATAGGAAAAGGAGTACATCAAGGCTGTATATTGTCACCCTGCTTATTTAACTTCTATGCAGAATACATCAGAAGAAACACTGGGCTGGAGGAAGCACAAGCTGGAATCAAGATTGTCAGGAGAAATATCAATAACCTCAGACATGCAGATGACACCATCCTTATGGCAGAAAGTGAAGAAGACCTAAAGAGCCTCTTGATGAAAGTGAAACAAGAGAGTGAATGTTGGCTTAAAGCTCAACACTCACAAAACGAAGATCATGGCATCCGGTCCCATCACTTCATGGCAAATAGATGGGGAAACAGTGGAAATAGTGGCTGACTTTATTTTTCTGGGTTCCAAAATCTCTGCAGATGGTGACTGCAGCCATGAAATTAAAAGACGCTTACTCCTTGGAAGGAATGTTATGACCAACCTAGACAGCATATTGAAAAGCAGAGACATTACTTTGCCAACAAAGGTCCGTCTAGTCAAGGCTATAGTTTTGCCAGTGGTCACGTATGGATGTGAGAGTTGGACTATAATGAAAGTTGAGCGCCAAAGAATTTATGTTTTTGAACTGTGGTGTTGGAGAAAACTCTTGAGAGTCCCTTGGACTGCATAGAGATCCAGCCAGTCCATCCTAAAGGAGACCAGTCCTGAGTGTTCATTGGAAGGACTGATGTTGAAGCTGAAACTTCAATACTTTGGCCACCCAATGCGAAGACCTGACTCATTTGAAAAGACCCTTATGCTGGGAAAGATTGAGGGCAGGCAGAGAAGGGGATGACAGAGGATGAGATGGTTGGATGGCATTACTGACTCCATGGACATGGGTTTGGGTGGACTCTAGGAGTTGGTGATGGACAGGGAGGCCTGGCATGCTATGGTTTATGCAAGAGTGAGACACAACTGAGCGACTAAACTGATATCTGCATATCTGAGATTATTAATATTTCCCCTGTCAATCTTGATTCTAGCTTCTGCTTCATCCAGCCTGGCATTTCACATGATGTACTCTGCATATAAGTTAAATAAGCAGAGTAACAATATACAACCTTGACAAACTCCTTTCCTAATTTTGAACCTGTCAGTTGTTCTATGTCTGATTCTAACTTTTGCTTCTTGATCTGCTTACAGGTTTCTCAGAAGCAGGTAGGGTGGTCTGGTATTCCCATCTCTTGAAGAATTTTCCACAGTTTTTTGTGATCTACACAGTAAAAGGCTTCAGCAGAATTCCCTTGCTTTTTCCATGATCCAACAGATGTTGACAATTTGATCTCTGGTTCCTCTGCCTTTTCTAATCCATCTTGTACATCTGGAAGTTCTCAGCTTACATACTGTTGAAGTCTACTTTGAAGGATTTTGAGTATCACGTTGCTAGCATGTGAAATGAGTTAAATTGTGTGGTAGTTTGAACATTCTTTGGCATTGCCTTTCTGTGGGACTGGAATGAAAACTGAACTTTTCCAGTCCTGTGGCCACTGCTGAGTTTTCCAAATTTGCTGGCATATTGAGTGCAGCCCTTTCACAACATCATCTTTTAGAATTTGAAATAGCTCAACTGGGATCAATGCAAAGAAAACAACAAAATGGGGAAGACTAGAGATCTCTTCAAGAAAATTAGAGATATCAAGGGAATATTTCATGCAAAGATGGGCTTCATAAATGACAGAAATGGTATGGACATAACAGAAGCAGAAGATATTAAGAATAGGTGGCAACAGTACATGGAAGAACTGTACAAAAAAGATCTTCACGACCCAGATAATCATGATGATGTGATCACTAATCTAGAGCCAGACATTTTGGAATGTGAAGTCAAGTGGGCCTTAGAAAGCATCACTATGAACAAAGCTAGTGGAGGTGATGGAATTCCAGTTGAGCTGTTTCAAATCCTGAAAGATGATGCTGTGAAAGTGCTGCACTCAACATGCCAGCAAATTTGGAAAACTCAGCAGAGATCACAAGACTGGAAAAGGTCAGTTTTCATCCCAATCCCAAAGAAAGGGAAGGCCAAAGAATGCTCAAACTACCGCACAATTGCACTCTTCTCACATGCTAGTAAAGTAATACTCAACATTCTCCAAGCCAGGCTTCAGCAATACAGGAATCGTGAACTTCCTGATGTTCAAGCTGGTTTTAGAAAAGGCAGAGGAACCAGAGATCAAGTTGCCAACATCCGCTGGATCATGGAAAGCAAGAAAGTTCCAGAAAGACATCTACTTCTGCTTTATTGACTATGCCAAAGCCTTTGACTGTGCGGATCACAATAAACTGTGGAAAATTCTTCAAGAGATGGGAATACCAGACCACCTGACCTGCCTCTTGAGAAATCTGTATGCAGGCCAGGAAGCAACAGTTAGAACTGGACATGGAACAACAGACTGGTTCCAAATAGGAAAAGGAGTATGTCAAGGCTGTATACTGTCATCTTGCTTATTGAACTTATATGCAGAGTACATCATAAGAAATGCTGGGCTGGAAGAAGCACAAGCTGAATCAAGATTGCCAGGAGAAATATCAGTAACCTCAGATATGCAGATGACACCACCTTTATGGCAGAAAGCGAAGAGGAACTAA
>NW_024070454.1:0-13065 GCF_014754425.2 Oryx dammah
TCTGATTCCCCTGCACTAACTCGACTGTCACCCCGAGTATCACCTCAAAACACGATGGCAGTTGTGACAGCCCTGTGACGTCTCGAGTGAAAGCCACCTATCCCTGTGTCAAGTCGACAAGAAGCCTGACACAGCTTTTTCAGCTCGAGAGGAAAGCAGATGTGCATGTCTCCACACGAGACAAAGACTGACTCCCCTGTGGAAACTCCATAGGAACACTGAGGTTCTAGTCAGCACTGGAGAGGAAACCTGAGATTCCGGCCTCAACTTGAGATGAGGACCTCAGCCCCGGCACTGACGGGAGAGGAATCCCAAGAGGCCCCTCGCAACTCACATGGAGAGTGGACTTTCCTGAGGCAACATGAGCGGGTCCCTGAGGTCCCCGTCGTAATTCGGGAGGAATCCCAAGTTTCCTGCTGTAACTTGAGAAAAACCAGGAAATTCTCCCCTCATCGCGAGATGAGGCCCTTTTCCACTGTGGCATCTCGAGAGAAATCCCACCTTCCCTCTTGAGCCTCGAAAGGCTCCTTGACACTCTTGATGCAACTCAAGAAGTTCCCTGACATACCAGTCCCCACTTGAGAGGAACACCGAGTGTCCCGCCAGAACTCAAGAAGAACCCAGTTTTTCCCTCCTCATCTCGAGATGAGGGTCCATTTCCCTGCTTCATCGGGAAAGGAATCCTGGTGTTCTGTCACAACTCAAGAGGAGGCAGTCTCAATTGAAACTCGAGAGGAACTCCAGGGGTCATGCCAAAATTAAAAAAGAACCCAATGTCCCAGTCCACTACACAGAAACCTGATTCCCCAGCACTGACTCGACTCCGAGTTGTCACTCCGAGTATAGACTCGAAACATGATGACAGGTGTGACTGCCCTGTGGCACCTCGAAAGAAAGCCACAGATCCTTATGGCAACTCGACTGCACTCCCCATCCTGCCTATTTGGGGACCCGGCTCCCATCCAATGGAGGATTGAAAGGGAGACTGAAAGGTCACCTTCTCTTAATTAAAAGAGGATCCATTTTTTTGTCCTCTTTTTCCATTTAGGTTATGGTTCAAGTGTCCCATCTCAGCTTCTGTGGGTGGCTGAGTCTGCACTGGGCCTCAGGGGTAGGGGGTGGGGATACGACGCCTCCCTTGGGGAGGTGAACGGGGTCCCCCCCTCATCGGCCACATCGACTGGGAAGCTCTGACATGACACTGACCATCAGCCAACCCTGCCTGGAGTTTACTGAGCTGGGCCTGTCCAGTATGGCGGCTGTTTCTGCACGCTCGAAATTCTGCTGCTAGCAAAAAGATGTGTTTGCTCAGGCACCCACCCTGGACGAAGGAGATGCCCTTGAGTGCATGGGGTCTTCCTGGGCAGCCGGTGCTGCCTGGACTCTCCCCATACCACTCAGCCTGCTCGGCCCTGGGATGTGGACACACCCAGCCCACAGACTTCTGAGCCACATCTGCAGGGGCATGCTTGACCCAGAGTTACCCCCAGGAAACCCCATCCACACACTCAGGGAAAGGACTCAGGGTTACTCGGGTGGGATGGGAGAGGGGACCTGGCCCGGGCTGGAGCTCCAGTGTTACCTTTCTTTTCCTTCGGGCAAAGGGCAAGAGGCCTCTCGGGGGGGTCCTGAGGCAGCACCGACTGCGTTGCCACACACTGTGTCGATGAGCTCTACCGAGGCCCCGGCCTCTGAAAAGGGGCAAACAGCAAAACATCCTGGCTGCCTGTGAAGTGACTGGGGGCTCCTCTTCACTGTGAGGCCTGGAGATCCAGTTTCCGAGTTCTGTTGGGTTCTGTTGCCAGGAAGTGACGTCATTTCCTGGGCTCGTTGCTGAGGTCCTTTACACAAAGCTCCCCAAGTGAACCTCTGGGTTTCTGTCTGTTCACCCATCCCCTTAGGCCATGTGCAGGCACAGTGACACACACACTGCTCATCCCACAGCTTTGGCAGGCCTGGGTGCATCCAGGGACTGAGCTCTGAGGACAACGCTCTTTCAGACAGGCTCCTTCTTCTCATCTGTGATGTGGCCCTTGACAAGCCATATGCCCCTCAGGGTTTCCCTAGTCTCTCCATCTGCGAGTGAGGTCCGTCTCTCATCTACTGCCTTGGTCTGTCAGCCTAAAACACCTAAATGCCTTTCAACCTGGGGCTGGTATCACATGGAGCTTGTGCCCTGGGAATTTCCAAAGGCAAGATGCAATACATGGCTGACCTAGCACAGAATGGGGCAGAAACAGGCCTGGATGGGCTCTGGGATGTCAGAAAAGGCACTCCCCTTCTTGCCTATTTTGGGACCCAGTCCTCCCCCCTCCCCAAAGGAGGACTGAAAGGAAGACTGGAAGGTCACCTTCTCTTATTTAAAAGAGGACCTAACTTTCTGGTCCTCTTTTTTCCATTGAGATTCTGGATCAAGTGCCCCATCGCGGCTTCTGTGGGTGGCTGAGCCTATAATGGCTCCCTGTATTCTTCTCCTTTACTCTCATAAGCTTGGCTCATTTTCCCACTTCTGCGGTGGATGGGCACTGTCATTGCTTTCAACTTCCAGATAGATTTATGAACAGGTCTGTAAAATCTACTCATTTCCTCTCTTTGGTTGACTGTCTCTCTCGAGACATGTCTTTCTTTTCCTTTCGAAATTCAGTCTCTGTCTTCCTTTTTCTCTTCCACTCTATCTCTCCTGCGGATGGATGGATGCCTTTGAATGCACATGGATATTGTTAGCTTAGGGTTAAGCTTTAGGGATTGGTTAGAGTGAGATCAAGTGTTTAGGTTGGAGTTGGTGTTGCGGGATGGGACAAAGGTGGTGCGTTTTCTCTTGGAGACTTGAGTGCTGTTTGTTCTTAGTGTATTTTACATTGGAACCGCTTATTAGATACATGACTTGCAAGTCATCTCATGTTCAGTTTACTATCTTTTTTATTTGTGAAAGCTTGATCAATGGTGGCTCAGATGGTAAAGCGTCTGCCCGCAATGTGGGGCCCTGGTTTGATCCCTGGAATGGGAAGATCCCCTGGAGAAGGAAATGGCAACCCACTCCAGTACTCTTGCCTAGAAAATTCCATGGATGGAGGAGCCTGGTGGGCTAAAGTCCATGGAGTCACAAAGAGTCAGACACGACTTAGCGACTGCACTTTACTTGTGGTTGGAACACAGATTTGTAGTTTCTACACCACTAAAGGTTGTGTGTGGCTGCAGGAGGGCTGAGAGGAGCTACCGGATGTTCTAGGTCAGGAGGGGCGGGCCTGATGACATCCCCGTCGTTTAAAGTAAGGAGCAGTGGCTGCGCTTTGCTTGAGCAGCCATGAATAGATACCCCACGACCAAGGTAAGAGAAACCCAAGTAAGACGGCAGGTGTTGGGAGACAGTATCAGAGGGCAGACACACTGAGACCATAACCACAGACAACTAGCCAATCTGATCACATGGACCACAGCCTCTTCTAGCTCAGTGAAACTAGGCCATGCCTTGAGGGGCCACCCAAGGCGGACGGGTCATGATGGAGAGGGCTGACAGAATGTGGTCCACTGGAGAAGGGAATGGCAATCCACTTCAGTATTCTTGGCTTGAGAACCCCATGATCAGTATGAAAAGGCAAAATGAGAGGACACTGAAAGAGGAACTCCTAGGTTGGTAAGGGCCCAATATGCTACTGGAGATCAGTGGAGAAAAAAACTCCAGAAAGACTGAAGGGATGGAGCCAAAGAAAACACAATACCCAGCTGTGGATGTGACTGGTGAAACAAGCAAGATCCGATGTTGTAAAGAGCAATACTGCATAGGAACCTGGAATGTTAGGTTCAGGAATCAAGGCAACGTGGAAGTGTTCAAACAGGTGATGGCAAGAGTGAACATTGACACTCTAGGAATCAGCGAACTCATATTGACTGGGATGGGTGAATTAGCTCAGATGAACATTGTATCTACTACTGAGGGCAGGAATCCCTTATAAGAAATGGAATAGCCATCATGGTCAGCAAAAGAATCTGAAGGGCAGTACTTGGATGCCCTCTCAAAAACGTCAGAACGATCTCTGTTCTTTTCCAAGGCAAACCATTCAATATCAGGTAATCCAAGCCTATGCCCCAACCAGTAATGCTGAAGAAGTTGACGTTGAACGGTTCTATGAAGACTTTCAAGAACTTTTCGAACTAACACCCCAAAAAGTTGTTCTTTTCATTCTAGGGGACTGGAATGCAAAAGTAGGAGGTCAAGAAACACCTGGAATATTAGGCAAATTTGACCTTGGAATACGGAATGAAGGAGGGCAAATAACAGAATTTTGCCAAGAGAACACACTGGTCATAGCAAACACCCTCTTCCAACAACACAAGAGAAGACTCTACACATGGACATCATCAGATGGTCAGCACTGAAATCAGACTAAGTATATTCTTTGCAGCCAAAGGTGGAGAAGCTCCATACAGTGTGCAAAAACAGATGGGGAGCTGACTGGCTCAGATCATGAAGTTCTAATTGCTAAATTTAATGTAGCAATCTAATTTGAAAATCTAATTGCTAGACTTAAATGGAAGAAAGTAGGAAAAACTACTAGACAATTCAGGTATGACCTAAATCAAATCCCTGATGATTATACAGTGGAAGTGAGACATAGATTTAAAGGATTAGATCTGATAGAGTGCCTGATTACCTATGGACAGAGGTTCGTGACATTGTACAGGAACAGGGATCAAGACCATCCCAAATAAAACTAAACGCAAAAAAGCAAAATGGCTGTCTGAGGAGGCCTTACAAATAGCTGTGAATAGAAGAGAAGAGAAAAGCAAAGGAGAAAAGGAAAGCTATAAGCATCTGAATGCATCATTCCAAAGAATAGTAAGGAGAGAGAAGAAAGCCTTCAGGAGCAAACAATGCAAAGAAATAGAGGAAAGCAACAGAGTGGAAAAGGCTAGAGATCTTGTCAAGAAAATTAGAGATACCAAGGAATAATTTCATGCAAAGATGGGCTCGATAAAGACAGAAATGGTATGGACCTAAGAAGCAGAATATTAAGAAGAAGTTGCAAGTATTCACAGAACTGTACCAGAAAGATCTTAACAACCCAGATAATCACGATGGTGTGATCACTCACCTATTACCAGACATCCTGGAATGTGAAGTCAAGTGGGCCTTAGCATCACTATGAATATATTAGTGGAGGTGATGGATTTCCAGTAGAGCTATTTCAACCCCTGAAAGATGAAGCTGTGAAAGTGCTGCACTCGATATGCCAGCAAAATTGGAAAACTCAGTGTCCTCAGGACTGGAAAAGGTCAGTTTTCCTTCCAAGGCCAAAGATTGCTCAAACTACCGCCAAGTTGCGCTCCTCTGACACACTAGTAAAGTAATGGTCAAAATTCTCCAAGCAAGGCTTCAGCAAAACATGAACCGTGAACTTCCAGATATTCAAGCTGGTTTTAGAAAACGCAGAGGAACCAGAGATCAAATTGCCAACATCCACTGAATCGTCGACAAAGCAAGAGAGTTCTAGAAAAACATCTATTTTGGCTTTACTGACTATGTCAGAGCCTTTGACTGTGTGGATCACAATGAAGTGTTGGAAAATGTTCAAGAGATGGGAATACCAGACCACCTGACCTGCCTCTTAGGAAACCTATAAGCAGGTCATGAAGCAAAAGGTAGAATTTGACATGGGACAACAGACTGATTCCAAATAGGAAAAGGAGTACAGTCAAGGCTGTATATTGTCCCCTGCTTCTGTAACTTATATGCAGAACACGTCATGAAAAGGCTGGGCTGGAAGAAGCACAAGCTGGAATCAAGATTGCCAGGAGAAATATCAATAACCTGAGATATGCAGATGACAACACCCTATGGTAGAAAGTGAAGAGGAACTAAAGAGCCTCTTGATAAAAGTGAAAGGGCAATTCAGTTCAGTCGCTCAGTCGTGTCCGACTCTTTGCGACCCCATGAATCACAGAACGCCAGGCCTCCCTGTCCATTACCATCTCCTGGAGTTCACTGAGACACTTCCATCGAGTCCTTAATGCCATCCAGCAATCTCATCCTCGGTCGTCCCCTTCTCCTCCCGCCCTCAATCTCTCCCAGCATCAGAGTCTTTTCCAATGAGTCAACACTTCGCATGAGGAGGCCAAAGTACTGAAGCTTCAGCTTTAGCATCATTCCTTCCAATGAAATCCCAGGGCTGATCTCCTTCAGAATGGACTGGTTGGATCTACTTGCAGTCCAAGGGACTCTCAAGAGTCCTCTCCAACACCACAGTTCAAAAGCATCAATTATTCTGTGCTCAGCCTTCTTCACAGTCCAACTCTCCCATCCATACATGACCACAGGAAAAACCATAGCCTTGACTAGACGGACCTTAGTCGGCAAAGTAATGTCTCTGCTTTTGAATATGCTATCTAAGTTGGTCATAACTTTTCTTCCAAGGAGTAAGCATCTTTTAATTTCATGGCTGCAGTCACAATCTGCAGTGATTTTGGAGTCCAAACAAATAAAGTCTGACACTGTTTCCACTGTTTCCCCATCTATTTCCCATGAAGTGATGGGACCAGATGCCATGATCTTCGATTTCTGAATGTTGAACTTTAAGCCAACCTTTTCATTCTCCTCTTTCATTTTCATCAAGAGGCTTTTTAGCTCCTCTTCACTTTCTGCCATAAGGGTGGTGTCATCTGCATATCTGAGGTTACTGATATTTTTCCCGGCAGTCTTGACTCCAGCTTGTGTTTCTTCCAGTCCAGCGTTACTCAAGATGTACTCTGCATAGAAGTTAAATAAGCAGGGTGACAATATACAGCCTTGACGTACTCCTTTTTCTATTTGGAACCAGTCTGTTGTTCCATGTCCAGTTCTAACTATTGTTTCCTGACCTGCATAAAGATTTCTCAAGAGGCAGGTCAAGTGGTCTGCTATTCCCATCTCTTTCAGAATTTTCTACAGTTTATTGTGATCTGCACAGTCAAAGGCTTTGGCATAGTCAATAAAGCAGAAACAGATGTTTTTCTGGAATTCTCTTGCTTTTTTGATGACTCAGCAGATGGTGGCAATTTGATCTCTGGTTCTTCTGCCTTTTCTAAAACCAGCTTGAACATCAGGGAGTTCACGGTTCACATATTGCTGAAGCCTGGCTTGGAGAATTTTGAGCATTACTTTACTAGCATGTGAGATGAGTGCAATTGTGCAGTAGTTTGAGCATTCTTTGGCATTGCCTTTCTTTGGAATCGGAATGAAAGCTGACCTTTCCCAGTCTTGTGGCCACTGCTGAGTTTTCCAAATTTGCTGGCATATTGAGTGCAGCACTTTCAAAGCCTCATCTTTCAGGATTTGAAACAGCTCAACTGGAATTCCATCACCTGCTCTAGCTTTGTTCGTAGTGATGCTTTCTAAGGCCCACTTGACTTCACATTCCAAGATGTCTGGCTCTAGATTAGTGATCACATCATCATGATTATCTGGGTCGTGAAACGTGAAAATCTTTTTTTGTACAGTTCTCCAGTGTATTCTTGCCACCTCTTCTTAATATCTTCTGCTTCTGTTAGGTCCATACCATTTCTGTCCTTTATCGAGGCCATCTTTGCATGAAATGTTCCCTTGGTATCTCTAATTTTCTTAAAGTGATCTCTGGTCTTTCCCATTCTGTTGTTTTCCTCTGTTTCTTTGCATTGATCCCTGAAGAAGGCTTTCTTATTTCTTCTTGCTATTATTTGGAACTCTGCATTCAGATACTTATAACTTTCCTTTTCTCCTTTGCTTTTTGCTTCTCTTCTTGTCACAGCTATTTGTAAAACGTCCCCAGAAAGAAAGTGAAAGATGAGAGTGAAATCGTTGGCTTCAAGCTCAACTTACAGAAAATTAAGATCGTGGTATCTGTCCCATCACGTCAGGGCAAATAGATGGGGAATAGTGGAAACAGTGTCAGACATTATTTTGAGGTGACTCCAAAATCACTGCAGATGATGATTGCAGCCATGAAATTAAAAGACGCTTACTCCTTGGAAGAAAAGTTATGACCAACTTAGATAGCATATTCAAAAGCAGAGACATTAATTATTTTGCCAAAATCGTTCCATCTAATCAAGGCTATGGTTTTCGCAGTTGTCACGTATGGATGTGACAGTTGGACTGTGAAGAAAGCTGAGTGCCGAGGAATTGATGTTTTGGAGCTGTGGTGTTGGAGAAGACTCTTGAGAGTCCCTAGGACTGCAAGGAGATCCAACCAGCCCATTCTGAGGGAGGGCAGCCTGGGATTTCTTTGGAAGGAATGATGCTAAATCTGAAACTCCAGTAATTTGGCCACCTTATGCGAACAGTTGATTCATTGGAAAAGACTCTGATGCTAGGAGGGATTGGGGGTAGGAGGAGAAGGGGACGACAGAGGATGACATAGCTGGATGGCATCATTGACTCGATGGACATGAGTTTGAGTGGACTCAGGGCATTGGTGATGGACAAGGAGGCCTGGCGTGCTACGATTTATGTGGTCGAAGAGAGTTGGACACGACTGAGCGACTGAACTGAACTGAACTGAACTGAACTGAACTGAACATGTAAAGGAAGAGAGGAGGCCACCCATTGGGGCTATTTTGCACCCACTGGGAAAGTAAGTTGGATCCCTGCCTAACAAAACACCACCATAGCAATTAAGATACATGCGAAGAATCAACAATTGAAAGGAAAACTTGACACATTTTATAACAATTTTGGATGAGTGAATGCCTTACTTTATAATCGTGGTATTATGCATTTTTAAAGATTTTTTACTTTTAGGCGTACAGCAACGTGATTGAGGGATTCAGTGTCTCAAGGGCTTCCTTGGACAAAATTAACTCCATTGGAGGGGCCCCTAGATCATGTCCTCTACTCAGAACTGGCAAGAATCCTGAAAACACAGAGCAGCATGTGGTGGTGCTAGTGGGTATTTTTTCACTGAATCAATTATTCTACCATGACACACAGAAGAAGCCTAGATGCTAGGAGGGGGATCTCCAAACTTCCCTTCAAACTGGAGGCCTTGTTCCCTTGAATAGTGTTGCATGAAACTACGCTTGGGAAGGGAAGAGTTGTGTCATGAATGTTTTGTCTGCAGAGAACAAAGTGCTGTGCAGAGACGTTGTGCAAGCTCGTCCCAAGACACGGAGCACAAGGACACAGTGACCTGATGCTCAGCCCTGCTCTTGGGGCATTGCACTCTCTCCACCCCTGACATATGATGAGGCCCTCACAGGTGTCCTGGAGAGTATGGTCACATGACCTGAATCTGTCCAATCTGTGTGCTCCATCCTCCCTGGCTACCGTGAAGGGCTCAGGACTTGGGCAATGACCAATTGGGGCCTAGGGCCGGGACTCAGCCTGCAATCAAGGGGAAGAGGAGCTCTGGTTCTGCTGGAAGGTGGGGTGGCTGGTGAGGTCAGTCTACAGCAGTGGGAGGAGCATGAGGTCAGCCTGGGGTGATTGGTGACCATTCTGCTCCCGTCAGGGCAGAAGCACTGGCTTGAGAATGAGGGCATTGCTAAGACCAGGTTTTGAGAGCACTGGCTCTTGCTGTGGTCCCGAAGCTCCACCTGAGACTGGAGGGAAGACATCTGCCTGTGAGTCCTCCTGCTTATCTGTGAGCTTGTGGAACCATGCGGGGTTTTCTGTGCAGAGGGCTAAGTGGAGACCATGCAAATGCAAGTGTGTGGATTTTGGTTGGCTTCAGGGAAGAAATGCCAGATGGCATTGGGAGACTCCATTCTAATCTGGATTCAGGGGATATCTCTTGAAAGTGAATGGAGAAGTCCTTCAGTCGTGTCCAACTCTTTGCAACCCGGTAGACTATAGGATCCATGTAATTGTGCAGGCAAGAATACTGGAGTGGGCAGCCTTTCCCTTCTCCAGGGGATCTTCCAAACCCAGGGGTCATACTCAGGTCTCCACAGGCAAGTGGATTCTTTACCGGCTGAGCCACAAAGAGGCCCAAGTATATTGGGCTGGTAGCCTTTCCCTTCTGCAGTAGATCAGAATTTCCTAACTCAGGAATCAAAATGGGCTCTCCTGCAATGCAGGAGGATACTTCTCTAGCTGAGGTATCAGGGAAGCCCAATATTTCCTAAGGGCAGCTTCTAATTGTAGGATTACCCTAATGAGTCTTCACAGGTTTAAGGTCGCAACCTGCTAAGGTAGCAATTGATGTCCTTAGTCTAAAGGACAAAACTGGGATTCTAAGAAGGGGGTAACCCAGACAAACCCCGCAGTTCCTACTGTTAAAACTCAGGGAATCCACATGATGAAGCTTGTCCATGTGACAGGGGCTAAGGCACCCCGCCCACACTGGGTGCTGCGGTGACCTGACTTGGTAACTACAGTCTGGCAGCTAGGAGCATCACAAAATCAGTTTGCACTGAAGAAAGGAATGGCACCTCCCTTCATCCAACCCACCACACACTCCGGGCCCTCCCACAGCTTGCTCCCTTTCTCTTGCTTTCTGAGGAAATTAGAGTCATGCTCATGTGACCATATTGGCTGTCCAATGTTCACAGGCTAACACTGGAGCTGCTAAAGGAGAGGCCAAGAGCCTTTGGCCCTGAGAATCTCTCTTTCCTTTGCACCATCGAAGCCCTCCTCCACACTTGCACACCACAGGCCTTTTCTGAGACGCATAGGGGCCCTCCCTCAGTTTGCAACGTGTTGTATCCAATGCTGTCTTTTCAATGCCTCCCTTGAAACTCAATTCATGTGCTCCTTTGCCTGCATGGTGGCCCACCTGGCTGCCATGGGAGGGACAGAGCTGACTGTGAATCCAAAGGTCAGATCTGACAGCTGGGAATCTGTGTATAAAGGACCTGGTTATTCCCACTGTAGAGGCTGAAAGAGGCTCCAGGGGTTCAGAACTAGGGCTTGGGCCTAAGTGATTCCACAGGCGTTTGGATGCCAGGGGAGGCTTCTGGCTCTAGTGGGGATGGGGCGAGTTTCTTGAGGTTCTGAAGTAACACTGTGCGCAGGTTCACGGTGCATAGAGAAGAGAAGGTGGAGTCTACCCTGGAGGTGGTCGCAGTTCATGGCTGAGCCAGCTGCCTTCCTGAGGGTTGGATGTGGGGTAGAGGAAGAGACCCAGGTCTGCTTCCTCGTGTAGTACCCAGGGCATGTTGACACCAGACTAAACGCTTACACGGTGATGACCATCATTGCTGTCTGCAAAGGATTTACACTGGCATGTTTCTTCACCTGAGAGCTCAGACCATCTCAAAACTACACTGGCCATGGTCATGGCCTGTCCACCCTCAAATGTTTCTGCTCTTCCTTACTGAACATTCATTTCCAAGAGGGTTTTTTGGCCATAGGATGTTGGGTTTTCTCTAGCTTTGTCCAATGAGGAACGCTTTTTGGTCGTTGGTGTTGTTCATTTTCCAGCTCTCTCCTTTGACTTCTTCTGTGAATTTGTTTGTGGAACAGGAAGAGCTCCACATCTCCCTTCTGGCTGAGAAGTCACATTTACAACAGCAATGCCTGACTGGAGGTTCTGATCACATTTGCCGAAAGGGCTTCGTTTTGCAGATGACATCCTGAAAGTACGTACACTCTCTTTTCGGTTACCCAAAGGCTACTCTGTCCAGTGAAATAATAACAATAATTCTTAAGTTAGTCTTCCAATATGTGGAGAGTCTGAAAAATCCCCTGCAGCATGGAAAAGATATCGACTCAAGTATTCTGGCCTAGATAACTCCATGGACTGTAAAAACCATGGGAATTCAAAGAGTCTAACAAGTTTAAGAGCCTATAACATTCCCTTTCTGTCAGAAAAGAAAATCCATTTTTTAAAATCATTTCAGTGATTGGCATTGATTGAGGACATCCAAAGAATGGGAAGAAATGGAGAATGAAGAACACTAAATGTTGTTAGGTGGGGGAGGGAGGAATTGGGAGTGCTTGACATGAATCCAGGCTTTGCTTGGAAGTGGGGGGATACAATGAGAAGGTGCGAATGTAGACTCTGTTGATGGCTACACAGCACTGTGAAGGCCTTAATATTCCCAAATTGTTTCAATTAAAGTAAAATGTATTAACAAAAACTTAACAGAAAAAAATACATAAAGCAGTAAAAATATAAAACATCACAAGAAAACTCCACAAAAACAAGATGCAAATATGCTCAGGGGAAGGGCACTCATCTGTCCTGGGTGGGGAGCGAGTTGATGGCATCCAAGGGAAGCAGACAGTGATGGAGACTGCAGAGCCAACCACACCACTGGACGAGGTGTTTCCAGAAAGGGCTCCAGGTCTCTGTCCAGAGTGGGGGCCCGTTCTCCCTGCAGGGGTGGCTCAGGCATCATGGGCATCTGGGGTCTTGGGCTGGAGCCAGGGCAGGCTCTCCCTGCAGAGATGGTGACTCATCCCCTGTCTCAGATTCTCCTGCCAAAGCCTGAGTAGGTACCGGTGCAGGTGAAGGTGGATGTTCTTGCAGAGGGGAGAGGACCTAAGTGCCTGTGGCTGTGGGTCCTGCAGGCACAGAGGTCCAATATGTCCAGTGTGCTGGCCAGTACCCAGCTGGCTCAGTGTCTTTCGGAAAGGAAGTCTCAGGTCTCTATCTCCCCTCTGTAGATCCCTGGGTCCTGCACCTGTAGCACCCACTGCTGTAGGGACAGGACTTGGAAGTGGAGTCTGGTTGTAATGAGCAGCCAGTACTAGAGCTGTGAGAGAAGAGAAGTTTACCCATCGCCAGCATTTTGATGTGTGTATACGGGGACAGAAAGCTTCCCAGAGAATCGCAAATACCCAGCATAGGATGCACTGCGACTGCAGAGTGAAAGATGGGTGGTGTGAGGCCAGCCTTTGTTCTAGGCCCAGACCCAGCACACGGGGACTCCTCCCTGTGTAGCTCAGAACCCCCATCCACACACTCATATGCACAGCCCCAGCCTCCTCACCTCATGCTCTGTCGTGCTGGGCTCCAGGTCCTCCTGCTGCCTCAGCGGCAGGGGTTCTTAGGCCTCACGGTCAGAGCCGGGTATGCTGAGATCCATGGCAGCCTGAGACTAGGCCCCGGGGTGTGTCCCGGGTGATATTTGTGGAGCAGGCCTTCTCCACTTCCTCTTCATTCCCAG
>NW_024070455.1:0-13020 GCF_014754425.2 Oryx dammah
GCTGGGGGGCTCGCGGGGGCTGCCCTTGGCTGCCGGGGGCGCGCGGCCGGCGCGCGAGATGGGCACGATCCTGCGCAAGCTCTCGTCCTCGCAGCCGGTCAGCGTCCTCACCGGCCGCACGGGCCCCGCCGGCCGCCCGGGTTCCGGCGGCCCCGCGCTCCGCCGGGCGGCCCCGGCCCGAAGCGGCCCCGCCAACGGCGGCGCCTCTCTGGGGGAGCTCCTCCTGAGGGCCGTCGCCTCCCTCCCTCTGGCCGGCCTGTCCCTGGGCGGGCCGCCTTTGCAGCTCTCCGGCTCGCTCTTCCCTGAGACGGAGCCGGGGGTGGAGGCAGCAGCGGGAGCCCCCGCAGTCGGGCTGCAGATGGGCTTGGAGGCGGCCTGACTGCCGCCCATCTCCCAGGCCCCGGGGGACACGGAGCCCTCCCCATCGCCCGCCTCGCCCGGGTCCCCCTCTAAGGGTCTGGAGTTGGCTCCCTCAGAGCAGTCCAGGGTCAGCAAGCAGTCGCTGGTGTCCGAGATGCAGAACAGAGGCCCAGGATCTTGGCTCTCAGGGTCGCTGCTCCCCTCAGAGAGCGGAGCTGCGCTTCTGGGCTCATAAGGGGCAGCCTCGCCATCCTGGGGGACGGGGCTGGGAGCCACTCGCGCACCTCTGCCCGCGGGCGTCGTCGGGCTGCTGTTGGAGGCGCCCAGGGACTGTGGGCTCGCATCCCCCACGGACGCCAGCTCCATTGGGCTGCAGTCATTCCCAGTCAGCCGGTCCGGCTCCTCCGGGCCCTTGGGAGCCTGGAGGTTGAACTGGGCCAGCCCGGTCACCAGCTCATGCTCCCTAATCCCCAGAGCCAACGGTGACAGTGGGGGCGAGGACCGCACAGGATCCAGGCCCACCGGTGCGCTGTTCCTTTTCCGGAGGGTGCTGACCCCACTGCGCCTAGGGTGGCGTAAAGTGCAGGCGGGATCCTCGGGGTGGGCTGCAGGGAGCCAGCTCGCCCAAGCTGTGGTGGGGTGGGGGGCTTCCTCCTGGGCCTCCAAGGCCCGAGGTCTGTGCGCTAGGCTGGAGTCCTGGCCCCTTGGTTCTCCAAGCTCTCTGCAGGCTCCATCAGGCGGGACCTGCCAGAGGCAGCCCCGGGATGAGTTGCTGGGCTTGAGTTCCTCGGGGCTGCCCGTGGATCTCTCCAGGAAGCTAAGCAGCTCCCGGTCGGCCATGGTGTCCAGGGAGAGGCGGGAGCGGCGGGTGGTGGGGGGCCGGTAGGAGGGGCTGGCGGGCCTGCAGCAGAGAAAAGGGGGCAGGTCCTCCGCGCCCCTCTTGGTCAGCAGCTCCACGTCGTTCTCGCTGCTGCTCCGGCTGAATCCAAACTCCCCCGCCGTCCAGGATCGCCGCTTCTGCTCCAGCTCCTTGAGACGCTGCAGCTGCCTCAGCTCCTGCACCTGGCGTTCGTGGTTGTCCTGAAGGTGGGTTGGAGAGGCAGGAAGATGCATGAGCCACAGGGACCCGAGTGCAGTTCCAGAGCTAGCTATCCAAACACCCCACCGAGAGACACTGGCTGGAGGAGAGCCCTGAGTCACCGGCTTCACTCACTGAGGGAGACGGCCTGTGTTTGCACATGCATGTGCCAGGAGGGCGGAGGCCTCCATTCTCCTCAAGCTGCGTGGGCATGACCGGGACACACTAGGCCTAACTCCAGCCATCTGCCTAAGGTGGTCATCAGAACCCAGGGCCCAACTTCCAGTCAAGGCACTGTGCCCTCAGTGTGGGCTGTGACGGCACACGTGCCTGTGACCTCAACTCCCAGGAAATGCAACGTGGTTTCTAAGTAGGGCGAGACAGAAGGGACTTCCAGGAGTGCTATTTAGGCACAGAGAGAAAAATACTATGAGTATTAAAAGGAGTCTGAATCAGTGTTGCCAACATACATACATATACAGATATGTCTACACACACACACTTAGGTGCACACATTCTACTTCGTGGTTGGGATGGATAAACGCAGACTCAGGATATTAAGAGATGCCTGTGTTCTCTGAATGCTCCCTGGTAAACACCAGAAATGCCACAGAGGCTCTGTCCCTTGTGCCCGACACACTTCCCACAATCAGAGACAAGGATCTGCTTTATCAACCTTTCTGCCTTTCACCCTGCTCCAAGGAGCCAGCCCTCGCCCAACAAAACCGAACAGAACACGTGCACACACCGAACAGTTTACTGCCTGCACCTTCATTATGCTCGCGCCACATAAACGTGAGGAACCCACAACCCAAATCTGTTATCATTAGTGCTTTTTACTTGAAAATCAATTTCCGCAAACAGTGGATTTTCCCTTCCAAGTTTCTGTGAGCCTCTGGCTCCGACCACCGGGGACTCTGGGCCCCTCCTGCAGCCTCGGCCTGCCCAAGGTCCCCAGGTCTTCTTTCAAGGCTGCCTGCAGAGGGCACAGGGCCAGCTCTCGGCTCTCAGGACAGCTGAGCTGAGAGCATCACACAGGTGGCCTCACAGCGCGGAGAATTCCGGCTGGGAGTGAGGGCCTCAGGGCCAGTTTGGCCAGGACCACCCCACCAGCACCTCCCCTGCTGACCTCACTGCTTGGAAAGAGGAGAGGAAACGTGGCCACAGGCTCAGCCTCCTTTTCAGTGGACAGAGAAAGGCGGTTTGAGAACTCCAGTCACTGAGCTACTCATTTAGGGCTGCAGAGACACTGAGCAGCCCCTCAGAGAAATTCGCTATGGACAAACGTGCACTTAAAACTGAGGGAAAGAGGTGCACCAGAGTATCTGGTTCCTTATCAACACCTGAAATGATGGGCTGTTGTTGTTTTTAGTTGGCAGAGGAAAGTTTTATGTGCAAAGTCAAGAAACCCAAAGAGTTTTCTGGATTCTGCGTGAACTCAGAGATTATGACCTGGAGACTGACGGGCAAGAAGGCGGCAGTTGTGGCAGGCAGCAGCCTGCTCCCTCAGTCTCTGGACATTCTGAAGCCCGCTCTGGCCAAGGACAGCCTGGTTCCCCAGATGCTGACCCCCAGATGGCTACAGAGCTCAAACGAGGGACAAGGGGGCCTTCCGATCACCCCACTGCAACAAAGGACCCCCTGAAGGAGGAAAGTGTCTCCTGGGAAGAGAGAAGGATCTTCAAAGAGATGCCTTAATAGCGTGACTGCCATCCTAGACAAACCTGCCGAACAAAATGCTTTTAGAGCATCAGCGCGAGCACCGGAATGAGCAGCACACGTTAGACTTGGCAACAGGGGAAGGCTCAGGGCTGAGAGGGCACAGCCTCCCTGGAATCCTGAGGGACAGCCAGGCAGCGTCACAGGGGCCAGACCTGCCTGATGCTCTGAAGCCACCGAGGCACCTTTCTGCCGCAGGCAGGGGCCAGGCTGGGAAGAGGAGAGGCAGAAATCCAGAGAACACAGAAAATGTGGAGATGCCACGAGCTGTACCTTCACCGCTTTGTTGAATCTGATGCAGAAGTCTCTGAATATCTGCAGGCACTCGTCCAGCTTCACGGTGTCCTTGTCTTCACAGAAGAAGTCGATGAGGGTGTGGGCCTCATCCTGGAGCTCTCGCTTCCATCGCTCCAGCTCTGCCAGCTTCTCCAGGGCAAACTGCGGGGGAGGAACAGATGGCAGATGTGGAGGTGAGCACTCGACGGCTGCCAGGGGCCCGGGGCTCAGTCTCAGATCTCACAGCAGGACCCCCAGAGCCGACAGGGGAGTAAGTCACCCCAAACACAACTCCAGGGAGCAAGGTGGACCCCTGTATCAGGGGAGCCAGAGGAGGCCGAGGAGCTTTAACCTGGAGGCTGTTTCCCAGTGTCCCCTGTAATGACACTGGACATGTGGCATCAGCATAGAGTCGTGTCATTAAGGAGAACCCTGTCTGCCTCTGTTTTTCCTGCCTTCATGTCACACACTGGTCACGGGTCTGCGTCAGGGTCCCGGAGGTCCCCTGTGTTGACCAGTTGTCTTATTCACAGTTGGGAAGGGTTTAAACTTAATCCCAAATGACCACTGTTGGGTTCACACCGAAGCCTCACGTGCTTTCTTTTTCACTGAGAAACAAGGATTTTATGAAGAAGGCATGCATGGGGTATATTCCTTTATGAAATCACACTTTAACTGGGTTGGCCAAAAAGTTTGTTCAGGTTTTTTCTATAAGTTTTTTCCCCTGAACAAACTTTTTGCCCAAACTGATATTTGAGAAACTTCTTCCTGGGTAAGGGGCCAGGCCTGGGCAACGGTGACGCTGTGGGCTGCTCCCTGGCCGCCGGGCTCGAACCCGGAACACAAAAGAGAATCTCAAGAGAAAGAGAAAGTTTAAGAAGACGCGCTCCTTCCTATCCCCTCCACGCACCACCCCCTCTCAAAGCCCTTTTCTCACACCAAATGCCTTCGAGAGGCAGTAGGAAACCAAAACTATTTAGGAAACCAAATGCCAGAGAAAGTAACCATCTGAGTCAGTAGCCTGAGGCAGTGTGTGCGTTCACGCTGCGTTTTCCTTCGTGGAGGGAAGGGTATTAATGGAAGGATAAATCTCTGCCTGTCGTGCTTGCACAGGGGGAAAGATGGATCCTAGCCAAGAACAGCTCAACTGCAGAAAAACAGGACTTTGACAGGAACCTTCACGGGCGCTGACTCTACCCGGGCCATCTCACCGTCAGATGCCTGGACGCTTGCAAGCCCCCCCCCGGACTTGGAGAGTGACGCATTCTGAACAGAGCCTGCAAAGCCACCACGCTTGGAGTCACTACCCAGGAGCTGGTTTCTGAACTCTTCCCTTGCGGCTGGGGCCACAGGTGAAAAAGTGCAAAGCAGCGCTGGCAAAGCGTGCATGACAGATGGGTGGTTGTGGCAGCCAGTTCAGCTTCAACTCACTCACACTTGTCTGCTATGGAGTATCGAGTCCACCCCAGTGCACTTGATACTTCTCACCCCAAGGGTCAAAGTGTGAGACAGACCTGCAAATAGTAGAGCATTTTTCTACTCAAACCCTTCAGCGAGCTCCCCTGGTAGCTCAGTGGTAAAGAGTCTGCCTGCCAGTGCAGGAGACATGGGCTCAACCCCTGATCCAGGAAGATCCCATGCGCCGGGGAGCAACCAAGCCCGTCCGCCACAACTGTTCAGCCTGTGCTCCAGAGCCTGGGAGCCGTAAGTGCCGGAGCCCGCCCGACCTAGAGCCGAGCTCTGCACCGAGAAAAGCCACTGCTGTGAGAAGCCCATGCACCGCAACTGGAGGAGAAGGCAGAGCGGCAGCAAAGGCTCAGCACAGCCAAAGTAAGAAATGAAAACACAATTTTTTTTAAACCCTTCAATCGTTCCCCACCTGGCTTAGACAGCAAAGTTTTCAGACTGGCGTTCAGGGCCTTCTATGGCCTGACCCTAACCTACATTAACAACTGTATTTCCCCCATTTAAAAAGAAAGTAAACTTGAGAAAAATATTCCGTAGCTGTATGGAATATTTGGCTTACACAGATAAAAATGAGTACCAGGAAGATGAGTTTAGAGTGAAAACAAGGCTGCCTCTCAGCAGCCATCTGGGTGTGCAACTTTGCATCGTAAGCTTTCCTATGCTGCTATTTAACAGAAGAAATTAGCATCTCATATAAGAACCAAGAAACAGGCCTCCAGAATGCGCCTCTGGATGTGTGACGGGCCTTCTCCTCACACTCCTGGATTGCTCCATTTGTCTGAACAGGCTTATTTATTGCTGAGTGTTTTCCTGGCTCCTGTTCATGTGATTCTGTGGTGATGCCTACTTAGTTGTCTCAGAGAAGAAAATCTGTGCACTTTTCAGGGAAAATTAAAGTTCAGTGATGTTTGAGAGAAAATACAGAATATGTGTTTAATAATAAAAACCAACTCCCAGCAGAGCCAAACAAAATCAGGTGTTCCCTGATGGGAGCTGCAGCTCACAGCATCTGATGTGGCTTCATTTCAAGGAAACCAGGGGAGGCTGAGGCTGACCTTGGTCTGATCTTCAAGCACACAGTCCCCTTCCCACCTCCCAGGGCCTGCCTCACATATCCTGGCTCACAAGCCTCAAAGCCCTGACGCCGAGGTTTCAGACCTGTTTGGCGAAGGCAAATTGAGTAGCACACCATTTCCTGAAGACTGAAAGCATGAAGAGGTGCCACTTCTTTTTTTTTTTTAAATAAGGAAGATAAAAGAAGTATGTCAGACTATGTGATTAGTGAGTCACGATGAGCTGTCACAAACAGGTCCACTCTGCTGGGTTCTGTTGACGTTACTCGGGGCAGCTCCCACCACACCCTGTGGGCTGGTGGATCTGCGGTGCTGGGAGGCCCTGGTTCCAGTGTGCTCTCCTGCCTCCCTATAAAACATGCCAAAACGGAGCTTGTTTCTTCCACAGAAACAACTGAAGGAACAACAGCCCAAGTGCTCAGGTGTCTTTAATGAGAACCTCATTCTGGCATCCAGAAGTTTAACTGGGAGGCAGGAACTCCAGAACTGAGCTTTCAAACCAAAACCTGAGTCGCCAGGCAGCAGCAGCCGCCAAGCGTAAGCATAAGTGATCCCAGTCCACGTGGGAGTGGGTGCCATCCTGCAGACCAAGCAGAAAGAAACAGGGACTCCATCTCTAACCAGGGCTGAGGGTCAGACATATTGCATATCCTCTGCCAAAACACCAATCCAGCAAAGAACGCATGCTCAGCTGCTCAGCAGTGTCCAACTCTGCGACTCCATGGACTGCAGCCCGCCAGGCTCTTCTGTCTGTGGAATTTTCCAGACAAGAATACTGGAGTGGGTTGCCATTTCCTTCTCCAGGCGATCTTCCTGACCCAGGGATCGAACCTGGGTCTCCTGGGTCTCCTGTATTGCAGGCGGATGCTTTACTGCTGAGCTACTGGGGACGCCCCCATAAAGACTGAAGTATCAAGCTCCTTTGACTGGCTTAGGGGGGGAACCATGAATGGGAACTTGCTGCTTCCATAAACACAGCCCTGCAAATGTAAGTGGCCTCACAGGCCCACTGAGGAGGAGATCAGAGAGACTGACTCGAATCACTCACCTGAAGGAAATCTTCCATCTGCTGACACAGCTCTCGATCCCGCTGGATGTTCTCCTTGAGAGACTTCGTCCTGACAAAGAGCGAGTGCAGCTCCGCCTCCGTGTTATCCAGAGATAATCTGAAAGAGAAAAGGAGAGAGTGGGCAGCTGGCACTGGGGTTGAGGGGGCGGCCACCCCAGGCACATCAAATGAGACCCTGTAAATAAATAGAGGGGAGGGCTGCTGCAATCACCTTTACCACTCTCTATATTTATAGTTCCCTCCTATGTTTTTCTAAGAGGCGATTCCTTCCTAAAGACACATAGCGGTTCAAAGAGAGCAGGCTGTAATTTTGTTCTTGCTGGAGAGATAACCACTTCCGAAGCTTTTCATAAACTCTCAACAGCTTTATGCCATCAGCATTAGCATCCAGCAGGACTCACATACTTATACTTTCCTCTGGCCACGAAAATGCAAATACAAAAGCCCCAACCCATGAAAAGCAAGGTGGCAGCACATGCTGATAACCAGGATGGTACCGGGGATGCAGAGACCCTGCACAGACTGCACGTTGCCTGCCACAAGCAACCAGAGTCAGTCCTCTGGGTCTTGGAGAGAATGGACACACAGCTAAGAGTTCTGCAGAGAAATGGTGGGATTGCTGGCAAGGCTTTTGTTATAAGCGTCACACCGAGATTAATAGAGCATGAATGATGTTCATGTCACCTGGTAAAGTGAACAGGGGAAGCCTGAGTCCAGGAGGAATTCAGTTAGCACATTCACAGATCAAGATGCTTTCAAGCTCCACTGTCGATTCTAACTTTTCTTTACACAGGAGTGGTCCACCTTCGCTGGCACCCACCTATGTCGTATTCGTACTTCACTTTCCAGTTCAAAGAAACCTTGGTAAGTTTTTCCTAAGACAATATCTAGCTAACCTTCCCCATCTAACTCTGACCAGAAATGGGACCATTATTTCTATGTGTATCTCTTAGAAACATTTCTGTGTTGGAAGGAGGAAAAAATATTTCCACGCAAATTTCTTTTAGTAATTCAAAAGTGAAAACAGTTTACATCTTAGCAGATGTCCATTCTGTGGGAGGAACGCTCTGGTGATCTGTAAATATGAACTATATCAACTGTTCACGCTTAGGACTGATCCTCTCACTTTGGGAAAGACGTCATCGACGGTTAGATGTTCTCAGGCAGTAACCCTGAGATGCGGGCCAGTGGTGGGCGGGGCTTGAGAAGCTCTGGTGAGTGTTTATGCATCTGGTTCACAGCTGTCCCAACTGGATAGAGTCCCTCAGATAACAAGCAGATGACATGCGCTGGGCTGATACGTGAGGTGGCTGCTGCTGCCTGCTCACGGGACACGGCTGTGGCTGTGGGTGTCGTTCCCCAGCTCCGTAATCGACAGTGCCACTGGGAACTTGAGGTCAGCCATGGCGGCAGTATTTATACCACGGAAATCAGCAGTAGCTACAAATCAGGACCTCCTACCTTAAACAGTTGGCTATGGGACATTACCACCATTTAACATTTACACGCACGGGTATGCATTGTAAATTTAAAAGCACAGGACTCAGAATGGATACACAGATTAGAGTTACATTAAAATACACATCTATATGGGGATCAGAAGCAAAGAACAGTGATGTAAATAGAGCGTTATGTTTGTTGGATACTTTCTCTGTAAAGTTGAGTGACTAATTTAAAACAAAATCCTTTCACAGCCCTTGATATGGTTCCAAATTCTTTTAATGCAATAGAAAGTAAACGTACCATGTTAGATTCTAAAGGAATCAGTGAGGTAGGGCCCTGAGAGCTTGACTGATGTATACCAACTCCAAGTGCTGTGTTCTTTGAGCCCTGTCTTTTGGGTGTGGAGGTATTTGAAGTTCTTAATCCATATACATACATTTTTATACTGATGATATTCATTAGAATAAACTGCAATAGGGGTTTTTTTTTAGATTAAAAATAAAGATTAATTTTTCAAAATCCCCATAATTGCAAAGGTGCACACACACCTCTATAACCAACTGAAAGAAAGGTCTGAAGTTCAACTAGACAAAACTTTTGAAAGTTCAAAGCTGAATCCAGAAGTTGTATAATATTCATCAGTTTTTATAAGAAGGTAGTTAAGGACAAAGCAACCAAGCACGTTTGTCTCACCATATTCTTTCTTGCTCACCTGGCAGCCTCCCGAACATGAAGCAATTTTTCAGAAAAATTTAGAAGCACAGCATCTTTCTTTTGGGCTTCCTGGAACAAACACAGAATTTTCTCTCACTCTATGGGGACAAAACTGGAATTTTATCCACTACATGGAGAAATTCTTCTCAGGGCTTAAAGGAACCCTAAAATCCCTGTCCCCCTTTAAGGCTTGATACAGTCAAAGTAATTCCCAGAGACACAAACTCAGTCTGACATTTTCAGTAAGACTGGGCAGAAGTCTCCCACTCTCAAGAAACATTTAACTTCCCGGAGCAACTGATCCTGACATGAAACACAACACACGCGTGTGAAAACTCACTGGAAGGAGGAGGCGGCTTCACAGGGCCCACCGCTCCTAAAAGAATCCAATCTATCCTGCTGAAAACCACCACACCTACGAGGACGCCTCTGTGTGACCCAGCTACCAGCAGCTGTTAGACCAGTCTGCAAACTGAGCTTAATCAGACGGCGCACAGGCCATGGAGGAGTTTGGACCCGTCCCCTGTTCAGAGGGTACAAGGAAGGCAAGTATGAAGGGGGCAGTTTGCAACTCAGGAAACCTCTCCACAAGGGGGCAGGAACCAAGTCACACAGAGCACCTGGATATGGGGATCTAACTGGGCTGAGGAACACGTTTTCTGGTCTTACTGTCCTGACAATGGACTCTTCAGTTAGTACCAAGTGCAACATGCCCTCTGTCTTCTGAAGAATATAGTAATAATAGGGTGTATTATTTATGGAGAGCTTACTATATTCAGAACACTGAGTTAATAATCACACTCTGGAATTATCTTCCTCCACCTTCTCAATTACCTAGTTTTGAGGTTATCACTCCCCGCCCCTCATCATTAGATGAAGAAATTGAGGAACTTAAGGCTTACATAACTTGTCTGAGGAAGTACAGCTAATAAAGGACAGGTCAAAAATCTCCCTTCTGTCCTGTTCAGAAGCTCACACTTAAGCCTGCAACACAGCCTTCCTCCCCGGTTAAGCTATGTCTACATGACTGCTGTCAAAACAACAAGGAGATTCAGCAGGAAAAATGAGCCCGCACAATTCGTTATTTGAGATAATTCAACAAAGAGGGAGCTGTCCTTGGCGGATCTTCGGCTTTGTGACTAGTTATCTGAGGGTCACACAGACCCAGTCTGTGTGTGCAAGTGGTGGACAGGGTTCAGACCCCAGACTCTGCATGGATGGCAAGGCTCCCTCACCCCCAGTTCACAAAGAAAACGAAGTGATCCATCCTCTCATTGCTCTGACCTCTCACTCTTTACACACAACTGGTCAAAACTCCAGTCAACTCAACACTAGGAAGAAATGTTTCAACACCCAGGCCTCTGCTCTCTATCCCATGGCGTTACTCGGATTCTCAACTCTCTCAAATGAACGCCAGCTTCCACCAAGAGGCACCCCTATTTCTCCTCTCTCTCCACTCCAACCCATCCCCCACACTGCCTCATTTTCCTAGAAAAAACATCCCTGGTCATGCCATGATGATGTGTACAAACCACTGCTGGCTCACCAGTGCTAATGCGTGAAATCCAGATTCCCCAGCTGTGGGTGTGAATCCTTTATCACCTGGCTTCACCAACCTCTGTGCCCAGTCCTGACCCCTCACCTCCCTCCAGCCCTGTAACTCCAGGTGCAGCTCAACTCAGGAATCTGCACACAGAGCCTTCTTGGCATCTACCATGCCCTTTTCTGACTGTTTGATGCCACCTCACACCTCTGAAAAACTTCACTGCCTCCAGCGGGGGTGCACGAACACTCTATCAATCACCTCCCCATACCTGTGCAACAAAGTGCAAGAGATTCATCCCAGGTTTGTTTGCTTTTGTGTCTGCCAATTTGAGCAAAGAAGACAGTTTAAATCCCACTGCATTGCCAGCATACCCTCCCTAAAGAAGACAAATCAAAAGAAAAAAAATGTATATGCACTTTTAGACAGATAAATAAAGTTGGAAATGCAACATTAAAAAATTTTTTTTGAACTTTACTTACTGCATTCATGATATTCCCAGCTTGTAGCACCAAGTGTAATATGGAATGTAATTCCTCACACGACATCAGTTCTGTCAGAGAGAACACACCACGGTACCTTAGAGAAGCCTGCAGCTCAAACACACGTAAGACAGCTACCGCACCCAAGTTTAAGTGTGTCTGAAGCAAACTGGCCCTAAACTGTATAAAAGACTGAAACAAACAAAGCAGCGCATTGCATGGTGTATCTAATGTACCACTGGCTACTGGCGGTGCCCAGCCTACTGTTAAACTGGGAATCAGATATGTATGACACTTAAGTGTCCCATATACTTCAATGATGAAAATTTTCAAGGAGTGGAAAATACAAAAATCTTAGGGAAAGCAGCATACTGTATTATAGGAATAATCTCCTCAACAGTTCTTTGTTTATTCCTTTATATCCTTTGAGATTGTGTTTATGGACTATGAAAATGAATAGCAAGCAGCATTTTGCTTAGCTGATGAGCTGTGAGGAGATACAAAATAAACAGGCTGGCATGATATATAAACAAGTTGCAAAGCTCCAACTCTCAGAGGCAGGTACCCAGAGAATCTTTCCATTTTATTCAAAACTAAACATTTTATTTGGATTGGCTTAAAGGTTTCAAAAAGAACTCAATCATTGTCATATTGGTAAATTAGTTCTTTAAGCATAAATCTTTTGTATTATCCACTAAGACAAATAAACAATATTAAAATTTGTTAATGTATTTGAAAAGATAAAAAGCTAATTATTAAAATTATAGTAGATATAGGTAATATAATATCATCTATGATATTGGTAATATTCTCCATTATGTCTGGTATTACTTTCAAAAAGTAGCACTTGGATCACTGCCTATACTGTGTTATCTAAGAAGGCCAGGTTTTAAAGGGTAACCAGATAAAAAACATTTCCACGGTGCCCACAAATTTGCATTGCTTAGTATGAAAACACATTCTTCCATCTCTATTTGAAAAGAGGAAACAATCCTTTCAAAGCTGCTGCTTTAGCCTTAGAATAGGAATAAATTTTAAAAGGGCTCCATATTGAAAGAAGAAAATGCCCTTAATTCTTAGCCTCTTCTCTAAATGAAGAAAAGATAATGAGCTGAAGGAAATACGACTTAATGTCAACACAAGTCAGAGTCACTAAGCAGGAAAACAAATAGGAATGAGCAGTGTACCACAGTAACTAGACATCTAGAAAGTGACCAGGAGGAAATGAGGCCAGGGACCCCAGGGGACAAAGGAGAGCAGGAGTCCAGGGGGCGCCGGAGACTCTGCCCCAGAGATGGAAGCAGGCAGCTACGGCCAGCATTCTCCCTGGCCTGCCTGCAGGAAAGCAAGCTCCCCACTCTGTGGAGACTTCAGAGCAGCCGAGGAGGCTCTCTGCGGCGGCAAGCGCAAGTCAGCACGCTGTCCAAAGGACCAGAAACGGCCGGCTCGCTCCTCTCCGACGGGAGCGTCTCGAGAGGACCTGGGGTGCGGGAGACACCGCTGGGGAGGGGTCAGGAGGCAAGGAGGCCCGCTTCCCGGAGAGCAGGGCGCAGGGTCAGAGCCGCCGACAGAGGCCAGAGCGTGGGGGGCACGGGCGGGCGGGTGAGCACGCGCCACCATAGACACACATGACGCACACCACGCGTGCACAGTGTACACAGGATACACGCACCACATGGAAAACACGCAACATACACGCTACGCACACACCACACACTAAACACACACATGACGCACACCACGCGTGCGCAGTGTACACAGGATACACGCACCACACGGAAAACACGCAACATACA
>NW_024070456.1:0-12957 GCF_014754425.2 Oryx dammah
TATTTCATGTATTTCCTGTATAACAAACAGAGTTCTCTGTATTTCTTTGATGAAAGTCTGTGTGAAAATTTCCTTACGTGAAATGGTGCATTAATATATTTTACACATGTAAAATCTAAACCCTTATGATTATACAATGGAAGTGATAAATACATTCAGGAGATTCTATCTGATAGAATGCCTGAAGACCAATGGGTGGAGGTTTGTGATATTGTACAGGAAGCAATGATCAAGACATTCTCCATGAAAAAATAAAAATGTGAAATGGCAAAGTGACGAGGTCTTACAAAGAACAGAGAAGAGGAAAGAAGCTAAATGAAAAGGGAAAACTATACACATTGAATGAAGAGTCCCAACGAATAACAAGGAGAGAAAGAACCTTCCTCAGTTATCAATATGAAAAAAAAAAAAAAGCCAGTGGAAATAAATACAATGGGAGAGTCTACAGATCTCTTCAAGGAAATCGGGAATACCAAGGGAAAATGTCACGCAAACAGGAGCACAATAAAGAAGAGAAATTGTACAGACTTAACAGAAGCAGAAGCTATTAAGAGACGTGATAGGAATACACAAACTATCTACAAAAGATCTTCATGACCCAGTTAAGCACGATGGTGTGATCACTCACCTAGAGTCAAATGTCCTGGAATGAGAAGTCAAGTGGGACTTAGGAAGCATAACTACAAACAAAGCTAGTGGAGGTGATGGAATTCAGTTGAGCTATTTCAAATTGTAAAAGATGATGCTGTGAATGTGCTGCCCTCCATATGCCAGAAAATTTGGAAGACTCAACTGTGTCCAGAGGACTGGAAAATATCAGTTTTCATTTCATCTGCAAAAAAAAAAAAAAAAGGCAATCCGAAGAATGTGCAAACTATTGTTTAAATGCACACATCTCTCACAGTTGCAAAGTACTGCTCAAAATTCCCCAAGCCAGGCTTCAGAGAATGTGAACCATGAGCTTTCAGATGTTGAAGTTCAATTTAGAAAGGTCAGAGGAATCCAAGATCAAGTTGCCAACACCTGGTGGGTCTCAAAAAAGCAAGAGAACACCAAGAAAGCATCTACTACTACTTGACTATGCCAAAGACTCTGACTGTGTAGATCACAACAAAATGTGGAAAATTATTCAAAACATGGGACTACTGGAGCATGTTACATGCCTCCCGAGAAATCTGTATGCGGGCAAGAAGCAACAGTATGAAAAGGACATGGAACAACTGACTGGTTCCCAGTTGGGAAAGGAGTATGTCAAGGCAGTATATTGTCAACCTCTTTATTGAACTTACATATAGAGATCATCATACAAAATTCCACACTGGGTGAAACAGCGTTTGCAATCAAGGTTGCTGGGAGAAATGTCAGTAACCTCAGGTATGCAGATGACATGATTCATATGGCAGAATATGAAAAGAACTACAGAGACTCCTGAGGAAAGTGAAAAAAGGAGAGTCAAAAATGTGACTGAAAGCTCAACATTCAAATGAGAATCATTGCATCCGGTCCCATCACTTCAAGGCATTAATATGGGGAAACAATGGAAACAGTGAGCATCTTTATTTGGGAGGATTCCAAAATCACTGAAGATGGTGACTCTTGTCATGAAATTAAAATATGCTTTCTCATAGAAGGAAAGTTACGACCAAGCTAGACAGCATATTATAAAGCAGACAAAGTTTAGCCAAGTCAAAGCTATATACAGAGGTTAGAATTGGATTATTAAGAAAGTTGACCTTCAAAGGGTAAATGCTTTTGAAATGTGGTATTGGAGAAAAGCTCTTCAGAGTCCCTTGGAGTTCAAGGAGATGAAAGGGGTCAATTCTAAAGGAAATAAGTCTTGAATATTGTTTGGATGGGCTGATGCTGATACTGGAACTTGAATAATTTGGCCACCTAATGTGAAGGACTGACTCACTGGGAAAGAGCCTGATGCTGACAAAGATTGAAGGCTGGAGGAGAGTAAGAAGACAGAAGATGAAATACTTGGATAGCATCACTGACTCGATGGGCATGGGTTTGAGCAGGCTCTCTGTGTTGGTAATGGAAATGGAAGCCTGGCATGTTGCAATCCATGGCATCAGAAAGAATTAGACACGACTGAGTGACTTAATAGAACTCACCTTAAGTACTTAGGTTCTCAGCTAAAGGAAAATGGTAAAGAACTCTCTTACCATCAGCTGATAATCCTCACATTTCCTAATGCTTCCTAAGATTTCCACTCTTTCCTCAGAGATTCAGCCAGGATTAATGCTTATTTTATCTTATATGTGTAAAGATTCCTTGGAAATAATAGAAGGGGTATACTTTACAGAAAGTGGTAGAAGAAAGTAAGTGCATCGGAAAGGCAGCATAACATTCTCAAAAGGATACAGTACTCTCCTTTAATTATTCCCACTGATTTCCTTCTAAATCCTGAGGGTAAGACCTGAACAATCCTGAGGACTGCTCTTTGCAAAGGACGATGACCAAGACATTGCTGCCTGTTGCTTTAGTGATGACACAAAGCAAGCCCATCATGGTAATCATGCCTCCGTTAACCACCCCTAACCAAGACCATAGGCTGCAGTAGCCATTGGGGAGGTTAGAAGATCACAAGGTCTCCCACAATGGTTGGAGCCACCTGGGCCTTTAGCACAGAGGGTTGGCCAGATGTGATGAGGTCACCTTACTCATGAAAAAAGGTCTCATCTATAGCCACCAGTCTACTGCCAGCCCTCTGGATTTGTGAGAACCCCAAAACCCCAATTCTAGCTTGCAAAGTATATAAGTGTGAGTAGAGTATAGTTGTTCCCCAAAGTAATTGGGTTACTGTTAATTTCACCTTTCCAACTTGCTTGAGTTTGCCTTATATATTGAGGTGCTCCTAAAATGGCACAATGGACTAGTAACACCTCATTTTTATATATAGGCATTACACTCATTAGTAATGGAATCACCTTTTCTCCAGTGCACACAGAACATCCTCCAGGGTAGATTGAATCCTGTCCCATAAAACTACCCTTGGTAAATTCAAAAAGAAGAAGATAAAAAGAAAGAATTTCAAGTATCTTTTCCATTCACAATGAAGTAAGATTAAGTGTCAACTGCAGAGGAAAACAAAATTAAAAATCCAAATCTATGGAGGCTAAATCACTCACATCTGAATAACCAAAGATCACAAAAGAGATCAAAATGGAAATCAAATGTAAATACAAACAAATGAAAATAGAAGGACAATAACCCAAAAGCTTTATATCCAGTAACTAGCAGTATTAAGGAGATGCACAGCATATAAGCTTGCCTGAAGGAAGAAGAGGAACATCAAAGAATCAGCCTACATTTACATCTAAAGCAAACACAAAAAGAAAAAAGTTACCCCAAAATTAGTAGAATGAAAGGAATCATAAAAATCAGAGCAGAAATAAGTGAAAAAGAAACCAATGTGGCTATGGCAAAATTCAATATAATGAATACCTTGTTATTAAAGACAAAAATCAAAGACAAAGTATTAGCCAGGGTGATCAAGAAAAATCAAGGGAGGGCTGGAGAAGAACCACAATAATAAAATTAGAAATTAAAGCGGAGAAATCACAACAGAAATCTGAGAAATACAAATGTCAAAAAAAAAAAAAAAAAGAAAAAAATGTCATTAGAGATTACTATGAGCAATTACATGGATGGATAATATTGAAGAAATGGAAAAAAATTAAGAAAGAATAACAGTTTGTAACTGAAGGAGCAAGAAGTAGAAAATCTTAAGAGATGCATCAGAATCATGGAAATTAAAGCTTGAATCAAAAATATTTCAACAATCAAAAAACGATGTCCAGATAGTTTCACAGATGAATCCTGCATTTATTTTAGCATAATTTACCAAAAAAATGTTTTAGGGAAGAACAAACAGTTAATCAATTCAAACACTTCAGGAACATTGCAGAGGGGGGTAAGACCTCCATTTCAATCTATAAGGTCACAATCACCCTAATATCCAAAGCAGACAAAGATGCAACAAAGGAAGCAAACTACAGGCCAATATCACTAAACACATTGGTAAACTTGGATATATAAATTTTCCTGCAACTTCTAGCAAACAGAATCCAAAAACATATTGAAAGAGTCATACATCATTACTTTAAACACATGTTGGCTTCATCCCAGCAATGCAAGGATTCTTCAATATTTGCAAATCAGTCAATCAATATGATACACCATATTAAAGTAAATGATTAAAAACCATATGATTATCTCAATAGATGCAGAGAAAGTCTTTGACAGTTTTCAACACCTACTTATGATAACTGTCCAGAAAACAGGTATAAAAAGAACATATCTCAATACCATAAAAGCCTTACATGACAAAACCCACAGCAATCATTATCTTCAATGGTGAAAAATTGAAAACATTTCCTCTAAAATCAGGAACAAGACAAGAGTGCTCATTCTCACAACTATTCAACATTGATTTGAAAGTCCTAGACAAAGCAGTCAGAGAAGAAAAAGAAATCAAAAGGAATTAAGGATGTTAGAAAAAGAAATAAAAAGGAATTAAGGATGTTAAAGAAAGAAAGGAAATCCTCATTGTTTGCAGATGACATGATCCTCTACATAGAAAGCCCTAAAGACATCAGGAGGATATTACTAGAGCAAATTGATGAATATGAAAATGTTGTGGGTTAAAAATTGTTACACAGAAGCCCCTTGCATTGCTATATATGAACAGTAAGATAACAGAAAAGGAAATTATGCAAACAATCCTGTTTACCATTGAAGTGAAAAGAATAGCATACTTAGGGATAAATTTACATAAAGAAACAAAAATAATTATATGTATACATAGTAAACTATAAAACAATGATAACAGAAACGAAAAATGAGATAAACAGATGGACAATTTTACAAGGTTGATGGACTTGAAGAAACATTATAGTGAAAATAAATATACAAAGTATATGATGCAATCTATAGATTCAATACAACCCTTATCAAGTTACCAATGGTATTCTTCAGAGAAGTAGGAAAAATTACTTTTACAGTATGTATACTTTCACAGTAACTACAGAAACAGAGTTCAGTTCAGTTCAGTTCAGTTCAGTCGCTCAGTTGTGTCCAGCTCTTTGCGACCCCATGAATCGCAGCAGGCCAGGACTCACTGTCAATCACCAACTCCCGGAGTTTACTCAGATTCACGTCCATTGAGTCCATGATGCCATCTAGCCATCTCATTCTCTGTTGTCCCCTTCTCCCCCTGCCCCCAATGCCTCCCAGAATTAGAGTATTCCCAATGAGCCAACTCTTTGCATGAGGTGGCCAAAGTACTGGCGTTTCAGCTTCAATATCATTTCCTCCAAAGAAATCCCAGGGCTGATATCCTTCAGAATGGACTGGTTGGATGTCTTTGCAGTCCAAGGAACTCTCAAGAGTCTTCTCCAACCCCACAGTTCAAAAGCATCAAATTTTTGGCGCTCAGATCTCTTCACAGTCCAACTCTCACATTCACACATGACCACTGGAAAAACCATAGCCTTGACTAGATGGAAATTTGTTGGCAAAGTAATGTCTCTGCTTTTCAATATGCTATCTGCTGCTGCAGCTGCCAAGTTCTTTCAGTCGTGTCCGACTCTGTGCAACCCCATAGACAGCAGCGCACCAGGCTCCATCATCCTTGGGATTCTCCAGGCAAGAACACTGGAATGGGTTGGATTTCCTTCTCCAATGCATGAAAGTGAACAGTGAAAGTGAAGTCATTCAGCCGTGTCTGACTCTTAGCGACCCCATGGACTACAGCCTACCAGGCTCCTCCAACCCTGGAATTTTCCAGGCAAGAGTAATGGAGTGGGTTTCCATTGCCTTCTCCAAATATTCTACCTAAGTTGGTCATAACTTTTCTTCCAAGGAATAAGTGTCTTTTAAATCATGGCTGCATTGATTGTAAAGTAAAATAAAAATAAATAAATAAATAAATAAAATAAAATAAAAAGAAAAAAATAATTCATGGCTGCAACCACCATCTGCAGTGATTTTGGAGCACAAAAATAAGACTAAGACTGTTTCCACTGTTTCCCCATCTATTTACCAGGAAGTGATGGGGCCAGATGCCATGATCGTTTTCTGAATGTTGAGATTTAAGCCAATTTTTTCACTCTCCGCTTTCACTTTTATCAAGACGCTTTTTAATTCCTCTTCACTTTCTGCCATAAGGGTGGTGTCATCTGCATATCTGAGGTTATTGTCATTTCTCCTGGTATTCTTGATTCCAGCTTGTGTTTCTTCCAGTCCAGCATTTCTCATGATGTACTCTGTATAAGTTAAAGAAACAGGGTGTCAATTACAGCCCTGATGTACTCCTTTTCCTATTTAGAGCCAGTCTGTTGTTCCATGTCAAAAGGCAGGTCAGGTGGTCTGGTGTTCCCATTTCTTTCATAATTGTCCACAGTTTATTGTGGTACACAGTCAAAGGCTTTGGCATAGTCAATAAAGCAGAAATAGATATTTTTTCTGGAACTATCTTGCTTTTTCCATGATCCAGCAGATGTTGGCAATGTGATCTCTGGTTCCTCTGCCTTTTCTAAAACCAGTTTGAACATCTGGAAGTTCATGGTTCACATATTACTGAAGCTTGGCTTGCAGAATTTTGAGCATTACTTTACTAGCATGTGAGATGGGTGGAATTGTGTGGTAGTTTGAGCATTCTTTGGCATTGCCTTTCCTTGGTATTGGAATGAAAACTGACCTTTTCCAGTTCTGTGGCCCCTGCTGAGTTTTCCAAATTTGCTGGCATGTTGAGTGCAGCACTTTCACAGCATCATCTTTCAGGATTTGAAACATAGAACTCAATATTTCATATATAAATACATGCATGTAATTTTCTCCTAGGAAATATGAAATTCTCCATATATCACCTGGGAAAATGACAGCAAAACCTTTAGAAAACAAAACTGGGATTCTCTATATTTCATATGAAATATGCATGCATGTTTCCACACTTGAAATTAGGAATTTTATGTTTTGCTCATGTGAAAAACAGGGTCTTATGTTTTATCCATGTATTATGGAATTTTGCTTGTTTTCCTTATGAACATCTAGCTATTGATTTTAGCACACAAAAGTTTGAACTTTTATTTTTACACACATGTATATCAGGGCAATGATATTCCTCTATTAAATATAGAATACTCTATATTGCATGTATGAAAATCTAGGCAGAGATTTAACCCATCAAATATCGAATTTTCTATTTATCATTCAGGAAAATGTAGGTCATGATTTTCCTAAATGAAATACTCACTTCTCTATATTTCAAAAGTGAAAATCTCAGCCTATTTTGCTACATGAAATATGGATTTCTCTATTTTTGACCTTTTAAACTCTAGCCACTCCAGGATAGATCACATCCTGGACCATAAACATAGCTTTGGTAAATTTTAAAAAGTACTGAAATCATTTCAAGCATCTTTTCTGACCACAGTGTGGCAGGTTTAGATACCAATTACAGGAGGAAAAAAAAAAAAAAAAAAAAACTAAAAATCCCAACATATGTAGGCTGAACAACAAACTTCTGTATAGACAACAAATCACAGAAGAATTAAAACACTAAATCAACATATGCACGGAATTGAATGAAAATGAAAACAAAATAATCCCAAACAAATGAAACACTGTAAAAGCAGTGCTAAGCGGAAGGATCATAACAATATAGGCTTACCTCCAGAAACAAGAAATAAGTTAAATAAATCAACTAACTGTAAACATAAAGCACATAGAAAAGTAAGAAATTCAGAACACCAGAGCAAGGAGAAGGAAATAAATTGTAAAAGTTAGGACAGAAATTAATTCAAAAGAAATAAATAGACCAAGCAAAAATTTTAACAAAACTAAAAGCTGGTTCTTTGAGAAGATAAATAAATTGAAAAACAATTAGCCAGAGTCATCAAGAAACAAAGGAAGAAGAATCAAATCAACAAAATCAGAAATGAAGATGGAGGATTCCGCCCGGCAACACAGAAATACAAAGGACAATAAAAGAGAATTATCAGGAACTATGTGCCAATAAAATGGACGAATTGGAAGATACGGACAAATTCTTAGAAAGGTCTAACTTCCTAAAACTGAAGCAGGAGGAAATAGAAAATCTTAACAGACATGTCACAAGCATGGAAATTGAAACTGTAATCCGAAATGTTCAAGCAAACAAAATCCCAGGAACAGACGGCTTCACAGCTGAATTCTACCAAAAATTTCAAGAAGAGCTAATATCTGTTCTACTCAAATTCTTCCAGAAAATTGGAGAGGAAGGAAAACTTCCAAACGCATTCTATGAGGCCACCATCCCCCTAACACCAAAGCCAGACAAAGATGACACAAAAAAAGAACTACAGGCCAATAACACTGATGGAAATAGATGCACAAATCTTTAACAAAATCCTAGCAAATATAATCCAACACCATATTAAAAAGATCATACATCATGACAAAATGGGCTTTAGTACAGGGTTCTAAGATTCTTTAATATTCACAAGTAAATCTATGTAATACACCACGTTAACAAATTGAAAGATAAAACCCATATGATTATCTCAATAGATTCAGAGAAGGCCTTTGAGAAAATCAACATCAATTTATGATAACAACCCTCCAAAAAGAAGGAATAGAATGAACATACCTAAACATAATAAAAGCTATATATGACAAAATCACAGCAAAGATGACCTTCAATGGTGAAAAATTGAAAGCATCCCCCCTAAAGTCAAGAATAAGAAAAAAGGGCCCACTCTCACCACTACTATTTAACATAGTTTTGGAAGTTTTAGCCATAGCAATCAGAGAAGAAAAAGAAACAAAATAACCCAGATTGGAAAAGAATTAAAACTCTCACTCTTTACTGATATCATGATCCTCTACATAGAAAACCCTAAAGACCCACCAGAAAATTACTAGAGCTAAGGAATGAATATAGTAAAGTTTCAGGATATAAAATTAACACCCAGAAGCCCCTAACCTACCTATACACTAACAATTAGAAAACAGAAAGACAATAAGGAAACGTTCTCATTCACCATTGTAACAAAAAAGAAGAAAGTACTTAGGAGTAAATCTGCCCAAGGAAACCAAAGACCCATATATATATATATATATAAAACTATGAAACACTGATGAAAGAAATCAAAGATAACATAAATAGTTGGAGAAATATACCATGTTCACGGATTGGAAGTGTCAATATAGTGAAAATGAGTTTGTTTTACTGCCTAATGCAATCTACAGATTCAAAGCAATCCCTATCAAGCTAACAACGGTATTTTTCACAGTACTATAACAACTAATTTCAAAATTTGTATGGAAATAGCAAAAGCCTCAAATAGCCAAAGCAACCTTGAGAAAGAAGAATAGACCTGAAAAAATCAACTTACTTGACTTCGAGCTACACTAAAAAGCTGTAATCATCAAGATAGTACAGTACTGGCACAAAGACAGAAACAGATCAACGGAACAAAATAGAATGCCCAGAGATAAAGCCACACACCTCTCTCTGACAACCTCTCTTTGACAAGGGAGGCAAGTATATACAATGGAAAAAAAGACAATCTCTTTAACAAGTGGTGCTCTGAAAACTTGTCAACCACGTATAGAAGAAATAAACTAGCAATGAAGTACCTTGTCATACTGTTCAGAATGGATACTGTCCAAATGTATACAAACAATAAATTCTGGAGACAGTGTGGAGAAAGGGAACCCTTTTACACTGTTGGTGGGACTGCAAACTAGGACTGGAACTATGGAGAAAAGTCTGGAAATTAGTTAAAAAAAAAAAACACACTGGAAACAGAACCTCCATATGACTTATCAATCCCACTGGTGGGCATATACACCAAGGAAACCAGAATTGAAAGAAGCATGTGTACCCCAATGTTCATCACCTCACTGTTTATAATAGCCTGGACATGGGTGCAACCTAGATGTCCATTGGGAGACATGTGGTTAAGAAATCTTTGGTACATATGCACAATGGAATATTACTCAGCCATTAAAAATAATTCATTTCAATCCATTCTAATGAGGTAGATTAAACTGGAGCCTATTACACTAATGGAAGTAAGTCAGGATGAAAAACACCAATACAGTATACTAATGCATATATATGGATCTTAGAAAGATGGTAACAATAACCTTATATGTGAGACAGAAATATAGACACAGATGTGCAGAACAGTCTTTTGGATTCTGTAAGAGAAGGAGAGGGTGGGATGATTTGAGAGGATAGCACTGAAACATGTATATTATCATAAGTGAAATAGATCTCCAGTTTGGGTTCAATACATGAGAGAAGGTGCTCAGGGCTGGTGCACTGAGATGATCCTGAGGGATGGGTTGGGGACAGAGGCGGAAGGAATGTTCAGCATCAGGAACACATGTACACCCATGGCTGAATCATGTCAGTGTATGGAAAACACACTACAATATTTTAAAGTAATTAGCCCCCATTAAAATAAATAAAAAATTTAAAAATGTACTTAAAGTAATTTTTAAAAAAGTCTGCTGGACTTCTCCAGGGATCCAGTGGCTTTAGAATTTGCCTGCCAATTCAGGGAACATGGGTTTGATCCTTGGTCTGAGAAGAGATGGCACATGCTACCAAAGTAGATAACCCCTTTTCCCCAAACTACCTAAACTGGACACCCTAGGGCTTCTGCTTTGCAATAGAAGGGAGTACCATGAGAAGCTAGCTGACTACAATAAGAGTAGTCCCCACTTACTGCTACTTCAGAAATTCTGTGCACAGCAATGAAGAAAGTACAGCCATAAATAAATAAATAATTCTAAAAAATATAAATAAGTAAATTCTAAATTTTTAAATTTCTTCCATGTAATATGAATTCCTGTATTTCATTGAATATCCAGATGTTCTACTGACTGCTTGAAATATGAAATTCTTATATTTCAAATATAAAAATCAATAGCATTATTCATAAATGAAATACAAATTCTCTGCACTTCTCATATAAGTCTTTTGGTGTAGATTTCCCTATGAGATTCTCTAAATTTAACATAAGAAAATATAGATGTCAATTATATTTGAAAGTTGGAATTCTCTACAATTCACATTTGAAATTTAGGATGATTATGCTTCCTACTGCAGATGAGGAATGCCCTAATTTTGTATGAAAATCTGGATGTAGATTTTTGTAGATGAACAATGCAAATTACTGTATTTCAAATCTTTACCATTGAAACTACAAGGGAACTTTGATAGTTTTATATTAAAACCTCCAAGATTTTCTAAAATTAACACACACAATAGATTCCCTTTCCATGATAGCTGACTGTGATGTAAAAACAGGAAATCAGGAGGTAGGTGGGTAATAGGCAAATTTGGACTTGGGGTACAAAATGATGCAGGACAAAGCTAAATGCAGTTTTGCAAATACAAAGGTTAAACATGGAAACAGCAACAGTGTTCTTGGGCTCCAAAATCACTGGCGACAGTGATTGCTGCTGTTGCTGCTAAGTCACTTCAGTCATGTCCGACTCTGTGCAACCCCATAGACGGCAGCCTACCAAGCTCCCTCATCCCTGGGATTCTCCAGGCAAGAACACTGGAGTGGGTTGCCATTTACTTCTCCAATGCATGAAAGTGAAAAGTGAAAGTGAAGTCATTCAGTCTTGCTCGACTCTTAGCGAAGCCATGGACTTCAGCTTACCAAGCTCCTCCATCCATGAGATTTTCCAGGCAAGAATACTGGAGTGGGTTGTCATTGCCTTCTCCAGGGGACAGTGATTACAGCCGTGAAAATAAAACACTCTCGCTCCCAGGAAGGAAACCGATGACAAACCTAGACACAATGTGCTAGGAAGGAGAGGCATCATTTTGTCAACAAAGGTCCATAAATGCAAAGCTAGTTTTCTGTTTGTTTGTCCCCCCCGCCTCCTCCCTCCAATGGATATGTATGGATGTCCATCTTCTGTAACCCTACAAGCCATGGCTTAGTTTCACTGAGTTAGACAAGCAGGTTTCCATGTGATGGATTGGTTAATTTTCTGTGATGGTGGTTTCAATGTTTCTGCCTTCTAACGCCCTCTCTCAGTAGCTACCATCTTACTGGAATTCCTCTTACCTTGGACGTGGAGTATCACTTCACTTCTGCTACAGCAAAGCACAGCTACTGCTCCTTACCTTGGACATGGGATATCTCCTCTTGACTGCTGGCAGCTCCAGTGCCACAGAGCCACAGATCGCTGCTCTAGTGAATTAGGAAAACTCAGGAATGGCCACAGGAATGGCCACAGGAATGGAAAATGTCAGTTTTCACTCCAATCCTAAAGAAAGGCAATGCCAAAGAATACTCAAACTACTATACAATTCCTTCAATTCATGCACTAGTAAAGTAATACTCAACATTCTTCAAGGCAGGTTTCAACAATATGTGAACCGTGAACTTCCAGATGTTCAAGCTGGTTTTGGGAAAGGCAGAGGAACCAGAGATCAAATGGCAAACATCCGCTGGATCATGGAAAAAGCAAAAGAGTTCCAGAAAAAAATCTATTTCTGCTTTATTGACTATGTCAAAGACTTTGCCTCTATAAGTCAAATTACAATAAACTGTGGAAAAATTCTACAAGAGATGAGAATATCGGACCACTTGACCTATCTCTTGAAAAATCTGGATGCAGGTTAGTAAGCAATAGTTATTACAAGGCATGGAAGAATAGACTGATTCAAAAAGGAAATGGAGTAGTTCAAGGTTGTATTGTCACCCTGCTTATTTAACTTATATGCAGAATAGTAAGTAAATAAAGTCACTCATTCATGTCTGACTCTTTGTGACCCCATGAACTGCAGCCCACCAGGCTCCTCAGTCCATGGGATTCTCCAGGCAAGCATACTGGAGTGGGTTGCCGTTTCCTTCTCCGGGGTATCTTCCCGACCCAGGGATTGAACCCAGGTCTCCCGCATTGGAGGCTGATGCTTTAAGCTCTGAGCCA
>NW_024070457.1:0-12954 GCF_014754425.2 Oryx dammah
CAGGGGCCCTAGTCCTCTCCATCCCCTTTACTTATTTCCTTCCCTCCTGGCTCCTGTGGGCATTTGGACTGACTCCCCTTCTCTAGATCAGTGGGCCCTCCCCTGTGAGTCTCAGACACTGGGGGACACAGGAAATAACAAGGGGACCTGGGATCCATGTGACCAGCATGCTCTAGAGGAGGTCAGCTAGCTTTTCTGGTAATTTATAAAAACATGAGAGACTATATTTTCCAATTTTTTATTTATTTTTATTTCCTAGGGCTGTTGCATAAGGTTACCATGAGCTTGGTGGTTTAATACAAGAGAGATTTATTCTCTCACAGTTCTGGAGGTCAGAAGTCTGAAATCAAGGTGCCAGCAGGGCTGTGCTGCCTGTGAAGCTCCAAGAGGGTCCGCCCTTGCCTCCTTTAGCTTCTGGAGGCCCCTTGTCTTGTAGCCCCCGCTTAACTCCATCTGTCTTCGTGTGCTCATCTTCTCTCAACTCTGTGTGTGTAAATCTCTGCGTCCTTTCTCCTGTAAAGACACCAGTCACTGGACTGTGGTCCCACCCTCCATCCAGGATGATTTCCATCCCCAAATCTTTAATTAAGTATGTTTACATCACCATGCTTCTATATAAGACCACGTTCTGAGGTTCTGAGTAGACATGAGTTTCAGGAGGACCCTCCTCAACCTGTTACAGTTCTCTTTCCTATCTTCCTGTCTTTTTTTCACGGTGTCTTTTTCTAATGTGTTTATCATTCGTGTATTTGTCTATCAACGTGTATTGGTTTGCTGAGTATTTCATATTGGTGTGTTTTCACTGGAGTTCCGGGGTCTCACAGCAGGTTGATCCCTCATGTACTCTGTCACTAAACTGTGACTGGTCCCCTCCCCTTTTACAGGACTTGCTTTTCTGGGAGGGTCCTGACACCTTTGTTGGAAGCTTCACCCAGAATAACTGCATTTGCTTCTGCTCAGGATCCTCCAGGCCAAACCCCTGTTGGGTGCCAATTGTGTTAATTTCCAGGTTGGCATTGTTTGACCTCAGAGGTCATGTATATTTGGGCCCATTTCACCAGAAATAAAGACTTAGATTTTGCTTCCTTTGTGGAGACTTAAAAAAAAAATTCCAAAACTCCTTTCTTCTTGCTGAAGGGCGTGGTTTTGCTTGTCTACTCTAGCTCTGAGGTTGTGAACAATGTGGTCCTGGCTTTAAGGAAGTGTCTCAGTTCCAACTCCTTACTTTCTGCCATCCCAAAACTCATTCCTGACCCAAGTGGGCATATAGACCAGCCTCCAGTTGGCCAGGCTCAATTCTCTCTTCTCCCTCCTCCCACACACAAGCAGCAGTCACATCCACTCTGCCATTGAAACTTCATGAGATCCTCGAGCAAATCATATAACCCAAAACTCCTCCTCACTTCTTTGCTTTGTTAACCTTCTTTTATGTCCTTTAAGACTTGACTTTTAATCACCTCCTCCCGGAGGTCTTCCTTGATTCCACCCACTCCATCTCCGATTGCTTCCGGAGTGACACTCTGTGAAGTAATCTGACGTGGGCAGCTCCCGGGTCTCACGTGAGCACAACAGGTGAGGAGGGAGGGAGGGAGGTGCTGCAGGAGCAGCAGACGGGGCTCCGTGTAGATGGACCTGGACACCAGAGACACGGGTAGGATCTTAGCTGCGAGTGAGGAGGCCCCGCTGACATTCTCCAAGGAGGGGCTGATCCATCAGAGGCCCACTCAGGACATGACACGCTGGCTGTAGGAGGAAAATGGGATGGCGGCTGGCCAAGAAGCTGGGTGGCCAGTTTGGAGGTTGATTCCACAGTCCAGGTATGTGGCGATGGGCCTTGAGGAAAGACACTTCAGGGGTGGAGGGCAGGGGCAGATTTATGAAATATTTGAGAGCAAACATTCAGCTGGTCTTGATGAGGGGAGAGAGCATGATTACTGACACTCGATGCCCCGGGGGCAGCTGTGACCTCACCTCTCCCTTCTGCTCCCTTGACATCTCAGGCTCCGTCCCAGGTGCTCCCAGCGCCCCGCCCCTCCCTCTGGGCACCAACCACTGAGTGCTCTGGGAAGGGAGGCTAAGAAAGGGGGAGCCAGCCGGTGCTCAGGGAGGAGGCCTGGGCTCCTGCTTCCTCGTTTCCTTGAGGCCCCTCCAGATACACGTGCTATTCCTCCACCTGCACCTGAGGCCCGGCTCGTGTGCTTCTAGAGGGAGAAAGTTTATTAAGAAATGGATCTCTCCCCGAAATTTACCAGGAACCGTTCTCTGGAGTGATGGTCCCCTGCTCCTCAGCCTCCCATCCCTCCTTTTCTCCCTCCTCCTCCTCTCCCATTGTCTGAGGGGCTCAGGTCCTCAGGACTCCAGGCTCGACCACCTCTTCTCCATGCACCTTCCAGTCCTTACCCAGTCAGATGGCTTTAAGTGGTCTAGGCACTGGACAGAGAGCAGAGAACGGAACCGGTAGTTTCTTCCCTCACGAATCCTACTTATCTAGATGAATAATATGCAAACCAATACATAATCGCATGTTATCTGATAATATAATGACAAGGAAAAAACAGGTGAAGAGGCAGTTATTGGAATGTGGGGAGTGGATAAGACTGCTCCACGGATGTGACGTTTAAGCAGATGCTGAATGAAGTAAATAGGCTGAATGAAGACAACTCCCCAGTTCCTGCCTCCAGAGCTGATCTCTGCTGAGTGCTAGAGTCTTATCCAGCTACCTCCTGAATGCTCCCTCTGAATCATGCATGGCACCTCACACTCAACATGTCTAATCCCACCTCTTGAACCTCCCACCCCCAAAACACGCTGATCCTTCCTCATCTTTCTCATTCAGTTAATGGCTGCACCTTCACAGATGCTCTTCACAAAATACTTGTGAATCCATCCTCTCTTTATCTCTAGAGTCACCACCTGGTCCAGATCCATCCATCCCCTCACTTACTCTCCTGCCATAAGCTTCCTGCTAATGACTCCGTTTCCATTCTTTACCTCAATGTCTGCTTTGGAGTGAATTTAACTAAGAACACTTTTCAGGCTTCTCATTGCTCCCTCAGGATGAAACACACATTCCAAAATATCACCTCCAAAGCCCTGCAAGCTCACACCTCTTTCTACCTCTCCTGCCTTTTTGCCTCCCTCCCTCCAGCCACTGAGAACTTCTCCCAATTCCTCTTGGTCATCTCCGGGCCTTTCCTCTGACATGTCTACACGTCCCCCAACCCTGAACTGAGACCAGAGCTCGGGAACATGGCAGTCATGTGCTCAGTCAATGATACTCTAAGCCTGAGTTTCATCATCCAGAAAATAGACATAATTAGCACCTGCATTTAGACATGATGGGCTTTTGTTTTTTAATTTTTTTTTTTTTATGATGGGCTCTCGATCAAACCTGCAAAGAACATCTCTGGTAACTTAAGCACAGAACAACTGTACTAGAGAGCCCCTGGTTAGCTTAGAGAATTACGGTGGGACCAGACTCAGAAATAGGTTCAGACCAGGAAGGCAGGAGCTAGGCAGCCCGGGCACAGCCAAAGGCAGCTGGTCCAGGCACCGTGGCCATTGGAAGCACACACTGGATGCTACTGCAGGTCCCGCAAAAGCAGGTGATCTGACCTGTGTCTGTTTGTCACCTGCTCCTTAGGTGTGTGTCCAAGCCCAGGTGTGTCAGGTTAATTATTTACCTGCCCTTTTATGTTTCTTATTGAAGTTCAGGCCCAGTCTCCCCCCAAGACTCAATATAGGGGGGAGTTGACATTCTCAGTGATTCTCCTTCACAGAGATGTCCATTATACACGACCATGATGTTGTTAGGAGATTAAATGAGATAACGCAAAACACAGTGATTCTGTAACATTTCCACTAAAGACAGAATGTATCCTGGTCAGGAGGTTCAACCTGGATCCTGAGGCTGTAAGGTAATATTCATAAGTGTATATTATAAAGTCATATTCATTCAGCAAATACCTGCTTGTGTCAGCCCAGTTCAGTGCTGGGAATATACTCATGAGTGAAAGAGGCAAATGCTCTACCTGGTGCGTCTATATTGTAGTGTTTATGTTTGAAGCCTCATAGTTTACTTGCCTGAAGAATCCCAGGGACTGGGGACCCTGGTGGGCTGCCATCTCTGGGGTGACACAGAATCGGACACGACTGAAGCGATTTAGCAGCAGCAGCAGCAGTTTACTTGAAGCTGAATGTAGAGTTTTGCATTCTACTTTACAATAGGTCATAATAATATACACATAACATATTGGGCCTGTTCCACAAAAAAATAACAGCTTCTTACAAATGGACTAGGGACTCTGTCCCTCTATTTGCTTGATGATGCAGAATACTGTTTCCTTACATGCCTATAACGAGCAACTTCTTGACACCAAGAACAAAGCTTAAAACAAGTTTGTGGAGCGGGAAGAGGAGAAAGCAAGAGTACCAGGGTCCTGTGGTGGGGAGAAGAGATTGAGATGATGAAGGGATCTGGGTGTCTGCCAGCCTCTGCAGGGTCCAGGAACAGAATATTCTGGAATCCCTCCTTCCTCCTGAAGCACCAGAAAGAAACACAAGCTCCTTCTTCTTAGGGATTAGCATAAGGAGTGGTCCCAGACTAGCAATGAGAGTGTTGCTGGGGGTGGTCGTCTGGGCTGATGGGCAGCTGGCCCCGACTCAGCAGGGACGTGGACCACAGTGGTCACCTGGTGGCCTGAGGGATGGGCATGCTGCTGGCATCAGTGGGCAGCTGGGAGCCCGAGGAGCAGGCGGGCTGCAGCTGGGGCCAGGGGACTGCCTTCCCTTGGCTGTAGTGCTGGGAGGGTGTCATTTGTCCTAAGGCTTGTCAGGGCCAATGCAGGGAGGGGAGGAGGCCCAGAGGGAGCCCCACTCAAAGGTGAAGTGGGGAAGGCTATCTCCATGATTATTCCAAGAAGCTGCTCCAGAGCCAGAGAATGGGAACATCTGTGCCCCAGGCTCTATTCTGGATGCAGCTAAGGCCACAGTCTTGGGGAGTGGGGGCGTCAGCTGGAGTCACGCTGCCTGGAGGAGGCACTGGCTGGCCAGCTGAGGAGGGAGCCTCTGGCCACTGCCTCGGGAGACAGAGAGCCCAGGCCAGGCAGGGAGCAAGGAGGGCCTGAGGCTTGGGCACCGGGGGTCTTCTCCATCAACTGTGTGTGCACAGGGGCTGGGGGAGTCCTGGTCATAGCAGGTGGGCTTGGGGGCCACAGCTCCCCCTCCCCAGACCCCTGGACCCAAGGCACTTCCCTTCCCTCTGCCTTTGGAGACAGGCTTATGTGGGTATCTCTCAGCTCCTCCCCCAGCCTGTCCATCAAAGTTGCAGGGAACATGGAAACCATCTGCCAACCATCCCTCCCCTGACCCTTCTTCTTCAGTTGGTATATTTTTGAAACTTAAATTTTATTTTCTTGGAAAGGTAATATATTTACATGGTTAAAAATAAAAGTATTCTTTTAAAAGCCATGATTGAGAAACCTCACTTCTACCTGTGTCTCCATCTACTCTGTCTTCAGTTCCTCTTCCTGATTAAGACCAGGCGTCTGCTCCACTGAATTCATGGGGGGCCTTTCTGTGTTTCTTGAAGCAAACCAATCATCGACAGAATCTTTTATTTTTATTGTATTTCTCTCACTATTATACATTTTAAAATAGCATACTGTATATCTTACTGTTTTTACTCTGTATATACTGGAGCTATTTCCTTTATCATTATTTGAGAGCATCTTCAGTTTTTTCCAGCTGTTTAGTATTCCTTCTTCTGTCTACACCATAGTTTATTAACCACCACCCTAAAGATGAGCATATGAATCACTTCCAATCTTTCCAATCTTATTTTCAAATGAGATCTTGAGTGGGAGTTTGATTCAAGCCAGATTGCTCTGGTTAGAGAAAATGCGGGGTGGGCCAACACCATACTTGCAACCCCACCATCTCACTAGAAACCAAGGTCTCCAGAGGACATAGCTTAAAAACCGTGATTTTAGCCTAATTTTCCTATTTTATAAATGGGAAACTGGAGCTCAGATCAGTGATGAGACTCATCCATGCTCATGTTTCATTGGAGCCAATCTGAGAAGTATAACTGGGGAGACAATCTCTCAGGAAGCTCTGAGGCCTGTCCTGGAGAAGTAAGAAGGAGGGCAGGATGTATGTGAGTTGGGGACACACAGCTTGGTATAGGTTATTGCTCTTCATGAGGACCAGATAGCTTGGGTAATAGTTTTAGTGCCTTTCTGAATATGGGAAGATGCAAAAAACTGGGCTCATAAAAAAAGTCTCCTGAAAATATCTAACTATCTGAGGTCTGGTTCTCACACTTGCCCCAAAGCACAAAGTACTTTATCCTGATTTTCACCCTGAATTCCTTCCAGGGTGGATTGTAGATCAGCGACTGCAGTGGCTAATGACTTGTTTCTCTTTTTCAAAAGCATATGTTTTTATTTATGTATGTGGCTAGGCTGGGTCCTAGTTGCAGTATGTGGGATCTAGTTGCCCAACCAGGGATCAAACCTGGGCCCCCTGCGTTGGGAGTGCAGAGTCTTAGACCTTGGGCCACCAAGGAAGTCCTGGCTTGATTCTTGTAGACCTGGGTGGTCGGCAACATTCTTTATCACACAACTTCCTCTGTTTCTGTCTTAATTTCAGCCAAGGTTTAGGAGACATTTTTCACCAATTTGTCCCAGGGTGCTAGGAATGCTCATTCCCAGGTCAGTTGGGGATTTCACTGATAGGCCACTCACATGATATTACTCACCCTGTCCTGGCAACAGTAGCTCAAAGACTCTGGACCACCTGCCTTACAAGTCTTACAAGTCTCTCAGTTCCAGGAGATGGTTTCTACTTGTTGCTTCTTCTCATATCTAGAATCACACTACTACAATCATGGATCTTAGAGAACTATATATTTCATTTCAAGTAGCCAGTGCTAATGTATGCTTAGTAGCTAAGTTGTGTCCAACTCTTTGAGACCTCATGGACTGCAGCCCTCCAGGCTCCTCTGTCCATGGGGATTCTCCAGGCAAGAATCCTGGAGTGGGTTGCCATGCCCTCCTCCAGGGGATCTTCCCAATCCAGAGATGGAACCCAGGTCTCCCGCCTTGCAGGTGGACTCTTGACCAACTGAGCCTCCAGGGGAACCCGAGAGCACTGGAGGGGGAGCCTCTCCCTTCTCCAGGGGGTCTTCCTGCCACAGGAATCGAACCAGGGTCTCCTGCACTGCAGGCGGGTTCAAGTAGCCTAGTTATCTTACTTTTTTCATCATTGTCTCAAGAAACAAGAATCTTGTAAGATGGGCAGAACACAAGTAATACATCTAGTGACCCCAGTAAGGTGAGTAAGGTAAAGTAAGTAAGGTAAGTAAGTAAGGTAAGTAAGTAAGCAGTGTTATCTTCTAAGAAGTTCCATGGTTTGGGCTAGAAAAATTGATCTCTATGGTGGAGCAGATATTTCTGCTCTTTAGGAGGTCAGATTAATGCACAATGCACACTAGCAAGGAAAGAAGAGGCCCCAGTGGACAGAGAAACATTTTATTTGCAAACTTTTCTTCCCTTGCCTTAAAATATGAATTTTATTTCATTCCCTCTTAAGATTTGCCTGCCATAGGATGACCTTCTGGGAGCCCTCCCCTCCACCCCTCTACCAATGGGTGAAGATCACACGCTTCATCCCAGGACAGGAGTGAGTGGCAGCAGAGGGGCTCCTTCCCCTCCCCTCCCCCGCAGCTCTGCTTGCCGGCCCCTCTGGTCCTGGTGACACTAGGATGCTGGGCTCTGAAGCTTTGTAATTGATGACAGGAGACTTGTGGGACCTTCACAGCCACCAGTTACTGTAAAGGCCTGCTGATCTCAATGCAACGGAGCACAAGAGCACACACACGTACACACATGTGCACGGAGCATGCACACAAGCACACACATTTATAGCGAAGCATCCAGATGCTGTCACGGCCCCTTTAAGAGCTAGGGGACAGGATACTGGGCACTGAGGTGGGGCCCAACATCTAGTGTCATAGGCTGGGCCACACCCCCAGGCTCTAGCCCAGGCCTGGATGGGGAGTCAGTGGGAGGGGCGCCCAGAGACCTCTGTTTGGGTGAGGGTGGAAATTGACTTGGACTCCTCTGAGCTCTAGGCAAATTTGCAGCAAGTAGAGTATGAGGATTTTGTTTTGTTTTCTTGCTTTCTTTTCTTTCATGTTTATATTGAGGTTGAAAAGTTTATTATGAATGTGGGAGAATAGAAAAAGCCATTCTCTATGATTGTCAGCAGTGCTGATAGGAATAAGAAGCTTCAGAAAATCTTGTTAAATTGTGCACATTTATATAGTTCAAATTATGCCTGAGTCCCAGAGAAGCAGGAAGCAACATCAAAAAGCAACTGACATAGAAAAACACACGTATGTGTCCCCTCACGTTCAAACAATACAGTTCCTTTGACAATGGAAGCAGCAACCCCATCCCCTACAAACCACCTGCCAAAGAAAATTTGAAACTTTCTCTTGAAGAATAGTCTCTCAGTAATTTGTGGCCTCCAGAACAGAAGAAGAAAATGGAAAACAAAACAAAACACCCAGACAAACTACAGCGTTAAGGTTGGCAGCGTCTCACTGAGTCAGGGGGACCACATCGCTGCCCCTCGCAAACACTGCAGACAGGTGTCTTAAAGACCCTGGGGTTCCTCACCAGCTCTTTTTTTTTTAATTCCCCAGAGAGTAGTTGGGATGGAAGGCATTTACCCCTGGCTTCCTCTAAGATGCCCTCTAAGCAATGGATGTTTTGTGAGCTTACAAAAATTCTGGAGCCAATCTCTTGGAGGACTGAGCAGCGAGTGGGGCCCAGGAACCCAGAGTATCTCATGCAAGAATCTCACCCACTAGAAATTATTGACCTTCAGAGATCTTTTTTCTAACTTAAAGGGGAAGTGCACTATACAGTTGCTCCACTGGGAGAAAAAAAACCGAATCCCTTCCTACTCGCCCACACCCCATAAACTCCCCCAACCACACCAGTAAGGCACTGCCAGGGGGACAGACACGCTTTGGCAACGAGGCCCCTCCGGAGGCTCAGGGTGTGAACAGCTGCACAGAGGGCTGTGTGCTGTGGAGTCAGCACGTTAGGAGGTGAGAGGGGGTGGTGGGCAGAGAAGGAAGGAGTCTCAGGTCCTGATGGATCAGAAGAAGGAAGATGCGGAGAGGTGGTCAGGACACAGGAGATGAGAAAGCCAAGGATGAATGGAAGAGGGGCAAAAAACAAAACATATAAAAAAGATGAGAGAAGCAAGAAAAAGAGACAAAACAGGATGTGGGCAACAAAAGAAGAAGGAGACACAGCAGAAGGAGGGAAGGAAACATAAAGAGAGTGGGAGGAAAGGGGAAGGATGTGAGGAGGGAGAGAGGGGAGCCAGGAAGAGGACGTCATAGGGTGTCTTCACTCTGTGAAGACACTGGATAGGACTGGCCAGAATCAGGAGCGCTGGAGACATCCTCAGTCCCTACAGAAACCTGGCGGGCCCAGTACCCCAGGTCGGCCATGTAAACCAGCAGGTTGATGGCTGTCAGAACGGCCACAGCCAGGCGCTGGTCCCAGGCGCACATGTCGTAGGAGAGGTCATCAACGCAGCTCATGTCCATGAACCGCTGGGGCAGTCCACCGAACTCCTCGCTGAACTGGTAGAGCGGCCAGAGGACCAGAGCGCTGACGTAGAGGAGGACGGAGAGCAGCGTGAGCACTAGCTGGAAAATGGAGAAGGGCCTGGGCCGCATGTATTCCCATTCAGCCAGGTCCAGCAGGAAGACCACAGCTGCCAGGATGAAGCAGATGGAGTACACAGCCACACACCACTCCAGGGCCGGCTGGTGCAGGTACAGGGAGGTGTTGCTGAGGAAGGCGAAGATGACACCGGCCACGAAGGTCTCCAGCACCTTCAGCAGGGCTCGCGTGGTGTGCTCATAGAAGAAGATCTCCTTGAGCTCATAACAAGCGCACAACCCGGCCACTTCTATGCCATACCACACAGACGCGATGCAGGAGAAAGCAGTGGCGGCGATTGCCCGGTCCCGGTAAGGACCATATGGCACGAACTGGACGTAGGTGATGGAGTAGATGATGGAGGCTGAGAGGCAGATGAGGGCAGCGTAAGAGGCGTAGGTGACGGAGATGTTGTACCAGAAGAAAGGAAAGCTGGACCAGCACCTGCAACACTCAACTACGGTAATGATGAAGGTCACGGTGAAACAGACGCACCAGAAGGACATGGCCCAGTTACCTATGGCCCCTCTCCCAAAGCCCATGTCAGCCACGAGTGAGAAGGCCACGCAGGTGGAGAAGAGCTGCGGCAGGCGGGAGAGGCAGCACACTACTAACACGGTGCCATCATCTACGGTTGTCCGCCGGGTGGGCATGGTGCTGTGATGGTCAGGCAGGTCACGGTCACCAGTAAAGCAGTGGTCTTCCCTGAGGACCCCCCAGAGAAAGATCCAGTTTCCGTAGGTGGATTGTGTCAGATGCCTGGAAAGGGTTCAGGGCCCCATGAGGGCTGAGGCTCAGGATCTGTGGAGTTGGAAGGCTCAGACACTTGGGTAACAGAACAGCCGCTCCAAATGGTTCTCTCCACCCATTGCTCTTGGCCTTGTCAGGAGACTTGTCTTATTCCAAACCTCACAGTTGGGTTGGGTCAGGCCTCAACCATGAACATTTTTTACATCTCTTTGGGCTGTGTCCCATTATCCATAGAGACGCAAGGTAGGATGATCCTTATCTGCAACCCCAAACCTTCAAGCTTCTGAAAACTGAACAAGAATTTTAAAAAATTCATTTGGTAGCAGAATTTGACCTGAACAGATCTGGGAAAATTTATGATCTTCATTTGTTTTATGTATTATGAGTGCTCAAAAGTGCAGGTGTATAAACACTAATGTATTTGATTACAAGGAACTTCCAGACCCCAGTGGGATGTTATGTCATATAGAATAGATGCACCATGTCACTTGTCTGAAACTGAAAAATTTTGAATTCTGGAGCATATCTGACCCAAGGGTTTCAGAAAAGAGACTGTGGATTATACTGCTAACCCCATTTTATAAATGAGAAAACTAAGGCTCAAGAAATCAAATGCTTTCATTTGATGCATGCAGGACTAGGAAGAGGGACCTCAGAAAACACAGCTAAAGCTGTGGGTTTGAGCACTTTGCTCTACAGCCCACACGTCAGCAGGGTCCATGGGTTGGAGGCCAGGACCAAGGCTTGGGGCTCTGGGACCCAGGATCCACCCTCACGGCCCTCGGCCTCCTTCCATAGCAAGCTGAAGACACACGTGTCCTGGCCTGTCCTCCCTGCAGCGTCACTAGCAGGAGCTGCCATCTGAGGGACACAGCCCCAACCAGAGGAGGGAAGCTCCAGGGGTGAACAGGGAGGAGCCATGGGGTGAGAGCAAGGCCGAGGGGAGCAGATGACGTGGGAAGTAGGAACTGTTCTGAATTCCTGCCCCCCCATTTTGCCTTAACATGTGACTCTTCCCCACTGGGGAAAGGAGACCCTCACCCAGCATGACTCTGGGGTGGTATCATGAGGAACCACAGAATAAGCTGACAACATCATGTTTGATTTTTTTAGCTTCAAAGCTGCCATCCAGGTAAGAGGCCAGAAAAATCTAGAAAGTAGTCCTACCTGAGTGAGGATTTTCCTGGCCTGGGAGACTGGTTAGCAGCTTCCAACCTGGGAACCAAGGGATTGGAAATGAACAAGGATGCTGTGTCTGATGCTGATGTGGGCCTTTCAGGGCATCCCGGGGAGGGGGTGAGGATGGACAGATGATAGGCTCCCTTTTAAGGGCAGGAGCTGAAAGAAGAGGCCCCTGCAGGACCCCTGGGAGGAGACAGTCCTGAGTTGCTCCTGGGACTGGGTGGGGTGCGCAGAGTGGAGATGAGAGTGGGGCGGGGGGGGGGCGGGGATTCCAGAGTCCCAGTGGCCCTGAGGCAGCCCGGTAGGGGTCTTCTGACACAGAAGAGATGCAGGCATGGAGCCAACCTTCCTGTGGAGTAGGGGCCTGGACTGGAACTGAGACAGGAGAACAGGGGCCTCAAGGGGTTTCAGGGCTGTGACAGGAACACGTGGCCAGAGTGGCAGGGACCCTGGAGACCATGGAATTGCCCAGGTCATCTGCCCAAGACATTCCCGCCAGCCAGGGCTGCAGTCCTGCTCACACAGGGGCTCCTCCAGGGTCCAGTGTGGGGAGAGTGAGGCCCCTCCCAGCCCACACCCTCCTCAGGGACAGCTGCCCTGTTTCCAAGGGACTATTTGCTGAGAGACCCCCAGAGCGGAAGGGCCAGCACCCTGAGCCCCAGCACCCTGAGCCCCAGCCAGCTTCTTGCCATCAGGGCCCTTGTCACCTTTGCTGATAATAAACCCTGGGACAAGCTGAGGCTGGAAAGAGAAACACAGAGCAAACCTGAGAACCTCCCTGGACTCACAAAGCTCCTTGAGCCCCAGTTGCCAGTGGAGCCTTGGAGCCTGCGGGCCTCCCAGTGGGCACTGCTGGGGTTGGGAGGGGCAGTGCTGTGAGGGAGGGAGGGAGTGTCATGCTCTTTGTACCCCAGTTTGATCCCAGTTTAATGACTTGAACTCATCCTGAGATTCCACCTAAGACTAAGAGACAACTTGAATGCTTTGAATGCTTTGAATCCATTGAATGCATCAGAGAAAGGATACGGAGAAGAGAAGGCATGGGGGTTCCAACCGCGTGACCCTGGGTCAGGCCTGTGACCTCTCTGGGCCTCAGTTCCCCAACCTGGAAAGCAGGAAGTGGAAGTTTGTCTGAGTCTCCCAGAAGTCCCTCCTCCTCTCTGTGAGCCTGGACGTGGTGCCCCCGTCAGAGCACAGCCTGGATGTGGCTGAGCCCTGCCTGCCCGGCAGCCAGGCATGTGGACTGGAAGACGGTGAGCCGGGAAGGTCATGG
>NW_024070459.1:0-3793 GCF_014754425.2 Oryx dammah
AGCAGCAGCAGCAGCAGCAGCAGCAGCAGCAGCAGGGTATGATTACAAAATTATACCACAAGGGAATTTGATTAAAGGACACAAGTCTCCCTTTTAACTTACATGAGAGTAAACGTGAACACTAATAACATTTTGAAAAGAAGAATAGATTGGTGAGCCTAATCCTCAAATTATATTCTTGAATAAATCACTTTCTATTTTGATTTCCCTCAAACATACAAAAATATATATGCTCCATCACTGGCTCTAAAGAAAACCCAAGTCACATTTCCAACAAGAAAGTAGTCAGAATAGATAGAAAGGACAGTCCAATTTTGCCAGAAATATAGAAAGAAAATTTTAAATATAATTGCAAGAAAAATCTTTCATGAAACCATTAAAAAGTAGGTGTTAGAGATGAAGATAATGAAACTAAAAATGCTCATTTCAGGATACAATATTAAGTGAAAAAAATCAGAATTCTAATCATACTAGAACTTAAAAAGCCAGAAAATCAAATATTAGCAATAAATTATCTGGATGTAAAATTATAAATTTTACATTTTTGTATTAGACACATTTTCTACATTTAGAATATAATTTTTACAATAAGTGAAAAATAACATACATAATTTTTGAAACACAAGCATTAAGAACCCATCCATAATAGGAAGGTAGTATTGTTCCCAAGCATTCATTTATAGAAAAGGAGTCTGATAGTAAATATAAAGTCATTTTTAAAGCCTGAATTTTATTTTTTATTTCATCTTTTATTTTACCTAATTTTTCTAAAATTATGGCAACAATGATACCACTTAAACAAGTGAGCTAATTTTTTTCAGTTTTATTTATTTGTTTTACTTTACAATATTGTATTGGTTTTGCCATACATTGACATGAATCCATCATGGGTGTATATGTGTTCCCCATCCTGAACTCCCCTCCCACCTCCCTCCCCATCCCATCCCTCTGGGTCATCCCTGGGCTCCAGCCCCGGACACCCTGTATCATGCATTGAACCTGAACCAGTGATTCATTTCACATATAATTTACATGTTTCAATGCCATTCTCCCTTATCATCCTGCCCTCACCCGCTCCCACAGAGTCCAAAAGACTGCCCTATTCATCTGTGTCTCTTTTGCTGTCTCGCATACAAGGTTATCTTTACCATCTTTCTAAATTCCATATATATGTGTTAGTATACTGTATTGGTGTTTTTCTTTCTGGCTTACTTCACTCTGTATAATAGGCTCTCACTTCATCCACCTCATTAGAACTGATTCAAATGTATTCTTTTTAATGGCTAAGTAATACTCCATGTACCTCAGCTTTCTTATCCATTCATCTGCTGAAGATGTCCATCTGATGATGGACATCTAGGTTGCTTCCATGTCCTGGTTATTATAAACAGTGCTGCGATGAACATTGGGGTACATGTGTCTCTTTCAATTCTGGTTTCCTCAGTGTGTATGCCCAGCAGTGGGATTGCTGGGTCATATGGCAGTTCTCTTTCCAGTTTTTTAAGGAATCTCCACACTATTCTCCATAGTGGCTGTACTAGTTTGCATTCCCACCAACAGTGTAAGAGGATCCCATTTTCTCCAAACCTTCTTCAGCATTAACTGCTTGTAGACATTTGGATAGCAGCCACTCTGACTGGCATGAAAGGATACCTCATTGTGGTTTTGATTTACATTTCTCTGATAATGAGTGGTGTTGAACATCTTTTCATGTGTTTGTTAGCCATCTGTATGTCTTCTTTGGAGAAATGTCTGTTTGTTTCTTTGGCCCACTTTTTGATTGAGTCGTTTATTTTTCTGGAATTGAGTTGCAGGAGTTGCTTGTATATTTTTGAGGTTAATTCTTTGTTCATTGCTTCATTTGCTATTATTTCTCCCATTCTGAAGGCTGTCTTTTCACCTTGCTTATAGTTTCCTTTGTTGTGCAGAGGTTTTTAATTTTAATTAGGTCACATTTGTTTATTTTTGCTTTTATTTCCAATATTATGGGAGGTGGGTCATAGAGGATCCTGCTGTGATTTATGTTGGAGAGTGTTTTGCCTATGTTTTCCTCTAGGAGTTTTATAGTTTCTGGTCTTATGTTTAGATCCTTAATCCATTTTGAGTTTATTTTTGTATATGGTGTTAGAAAGCGTTCTAGTTTCATTCTTTTACAAGTGGTTGACCAGTTTTCCCAGCACCACTTGTTAAAGAGATTGTCTTTCTCCATTTTATATTCTATTCTTGCCTCCTTTGTCAAAGATAATGTGTCCATAGGTGAATAGATTTATCTCTGGGCTTTCTATTTTGTTCCATTGATCTATATTTCTGTCATTGTGCCAGAATCATATTGTCTATATTTCTGTCTTTGTGCCAGTATCATACTGTCTTGATGACTGTGGCTTTGAATTAGAGACTGAAGTCAGGCAGGTTGATTCCTCTGGTTCCATTCTTCTTTCTCAAGATTGCTTTGGCTGTTCGAGGATTTTCATATTTCCATACAAATTGTGAAATTATTTATTCTGGTTCTGTGAAAAATACCATTGGTAGCTTGATAGGGATTGCATTGAATCTATAGATTGCTTTGGGTAGTATACTCATTTTCACCATATTGATTCTTCTGATCCATGAACACAGGGTATTTCTCCATCTATTTGTGTCTTCTTTGATTTTTTTTTTCACCAGTGTTTTATAGTTTTCTATATATAGGTCTTTTGTTTCTTTAGGTAGCTATATTCCTTAGTATTTTATTCTTTTTGTTGCAATGGTGAATGGAATTGTTTCCTTAATTTCTCTTTCTGTTTTCTCATTGTCAGTGTATAGGAATGCAAAGGATTTCTGTGTGTTGATTTTATATCCTGCAACTATACTCTATTCATTGATTAGCTCTAGTAATTTTCTGGTGGGGTCTTTAGGGTTTTCTATTTAGAGGATCATGTCATCTGCAAACAGTGAGAGTTTTACTTCTTTTTCAGTCTGGATTCCTTTTATTTTTTTTTTTTCTGCTCTGATTGCTGTAGTCAAAACTTCCAAAACTATGTTAAATAGCAGTGGTGAGAGTAGGCACCCTTGACTTGTTCCAGACTTTAGGGGAAATACTTTCAATTTTCACCATTGAGGATAATATTTAAAGCCTGAATTTTAAAGTAAAACCTAACTCCCTTCAATAATTCAGTAAGCAATAGTCATCCAACAGAATGTGTTTTAACACTTTCTGTGTCATATCAAACCTAATCTTATTCTATGTTTTTCATGCTTATAAACAAACACTATGACAAATGCTATAACTTGAAGGTTGTGCCAAAAGAAGGGGCCTGCCCCAATTACAGGTTTGGGTACAGATAGTGGATGCCTGGGAAGCACTATGTACTTGCGGCACAGAAGTAGACAGCTGAGTCTCCAGCTTCAGTGGTTGTGATGTCCAGGGAGAGATGTTTGGCAGTCTTATTCAATAAAACAGTCAGTCTTTGGCCTTCATTTTTACCCATATTTGAACGAATGTCTATAAGGAGCTGGGGACCTTTTCCAGGTTCTTGCTTATATCAAGGGAAGTAGCTTGAGGTAACATCTGTATGAGTACAGGTGATAAAACAGCTGTTTCCCTCCTGGACACTCAGGGTAGAAGGACTCTGCACTACCTCTTTTCCAAGGCTGACACCTATGGAGAAAGTAGAAGTCAGAGAAAGGAGAATGTTGTCAGATTATTTAGCTCTAGAGTTTACTTTTCCTTTTCCACAATAACTGGAAGAAACCTGAATAAAGCCAGTCTTGGCATCTAAAGAATATCTACTAATCCACTCTGTTTCCCTTAAAC
>NW_024070459.1:6793-12949 GCF_014754425.2 Oryx dammah
TTAACAATGTTGGGCTAGTTTCAGGTTTACAGCAAAGTGTTTCAGTTATACATATACATATATCTATTCTTTGTCAACGTTTTTTCTAACTCCTGTGGTAAATGTTTATCAAGGCTTGGAAAGAGTTTACTCATCCTGATAGTGTTTTAAAAGTGAAAGTAAAAGTGAAATTCACCCAGTCATGCCCGACTCTTTGCTACCCAATGGACTATACAGTCCATGGAATTCTCCAGACCAGAATACTGGAGTGGGTAGCCTTTCCCTTCTGCAGGGGATCTTCCCAACCCAGGGTTCGAACACAGGTCGCCCACATTGCAGGTGTATTCTTTACCAGCTGAGCCACATGATAGTGTTTGGGGAGGTATATTTTGCCCTTCAGGAATGGATTCTGTGATTATTTAAAAGCCAGGGCATCAGAATGAAATAAAATGTTTCATTTGTCATTTCCAATTTTATCAGAATCATGTAGTGTGTTTTTCTGTAGGTACTGATGGAATATATTAGGTCATTGTAATAAACGTGGAAAAGACCCTTAATTTATTGTTAGACAACCTATGATGTCAAACTGGAAGATCAAATGTATCTTTTTCTCTGCTGTCATATAGAATACTCTGGCTGTAAATTATGCAATTTAAAGCTTATATATTGGCTGTCTTACCATGTTACTTTACCTCATTCCAGGAATTTTAAGAAATCAATATAATTCAAAAGAGTCTTATCTATCTATCAGACATGAACTTCTCTAAGAAGAGTTTCTTAGAATGAAACAGTTGAATAGAATACCATCCTATGGCTCTACAGAATTTCAGAATTTCTCACTTAGCAATTATTAGCACTTAGCACTTGTATTATAATGGTTTGTTAATTGTGGGGGCTGGCCCCATGTGCCTAGAGGGCATGTTCTGTATCATCATCAAGAACTAAGCTGTCCTATATGTTGGCTAAAAGCTACTTAGTTTAAAGTAAATTAAAATTAAACAGTGAAAGTGAGAAATAGACTCAAGGAATTAAGTCTGATAGAGTACCTGAAGAACTATGGATGGAGGTTCATGACATTGTACAGGAGGCAGGGATCAAGACCATCCCCAAGAAAAAGAAATGTGAAAAGGCAAAATGGTTGTCTGAGAAGGCATTACAAATAGCTGAAAAGAAGAGAAATGAAAGGCAAAGGAGAAAAGGAAGATATACCCCTTTGAATGCAAAGTTCCAAAGAATAGCAAGGAGAGATAAGAAAGCCTTCCTCAGTGATCAGTACAAAGAAATAGAGGAAAACAGTAGAATGGGAAAGACTAGAGATATCTTTAAGAAAATTAGAGATACCAAGGGGACGTTTCATGCAAAGATGGGCACAATAAAGGACAGAAATGGTATGGACCTAATAGAAGCAGAAGATATTAAGAAGAGGTGGTAAGAATACAAAGAAGAACTGTACAAAGAGATCTTCATGACCCATATAATCATGATGGTATGATCACTCACCTAGAGTCAGACATCCTGAAATGCAAAGTCAAGTGGGACTTAGGAAGCATCACTACAAACAAAGCTAGTGGAGGTGATGGAATTCCAGTTGAGCTATTTCAAATCCTAAAAGAAGATGCTGTGAAAGTGCTGCACTCAATATGTCAGCAAATTTGGAAAACTCAGCAGTGGCCACAGGACTGGAAAAGGTCAGTTTTCATTCCGATCCCAAAGAAAGGCAAAGCCAAAGAATGTTAAAAACTACCACACAATTGTACTCATCTGACATGCTAGTAAAGTAAAGCTCAAAATTCTCCAAGCCAGGCTTCAACAGTACGTGAACCATGAACTTCCAGATGTTTAAGCTGGATTTAGAAAAGGCAGAGGAACCAGAGATCAAATTGCCAATATCCGCTGGATCATTGAAAAAGCAAGTAAGCCAGAAAGAAAAACACCAATACAGTATACTGACACATATATACAGAATTTAGAAAGATGGTAATGATGACCCTGTATGCGAGACAACAAAAGAGATACAAATATATAGAACGGACTTTTGGACTCTGAGGGAGAGGGAGAGGGTAGGATGATTGGGGAGAATGGTATTGAAACATGTATACTATCACGTAAGAAATGAAGTGCCAGTCTATGTTCGATACAGGATACAGGATGCTTGGGGCTGGTGCAGGGGGTTGATCCAGAGAGATGATATGGGGTGGGGGGGTGGGAGGGAGATTCAGGATTGGGAGCTTGTATACACCCATGGTGGATTCATGTCAATGTATGGCAAAACCAATACAGTATTTTAAAGTAAAATAAAGTAAAAATAAAATAAAAAAAAAAATATATATATATATATAAAAGAAAGAAAAAGCAAGAGCATTCCAGAAAAACATCTACTTTTGCTTTACTGACTATGCCAAAGCCTTTGACTGTGTAGATCACAACAAACTGTGGAAAAGTCTGAAAGGGATGAGAATACCAGACCATGTGACCTGCCTCTTGAGCAATCTGTATGCAAGTCAGGAAGCAACAGTTAGAACTGGACATGGAACAACAGACTGGTTCCAAATTGGGAAAGGAGTATGTCAAGGCTGTATATTGTCACCCTGCTTATTTAACTTCTATGCAGAGTACATCACGAGAAATGCTGGGCTGGATGAAGCACAAGCTGGAATCAAGATTGCTGGGAGAAACATCAGTAACCTCAGATACCCAGACGACACCACCTTTATGGCAGAAAGTGAAGAACTAAAGAACCTCCTGATGAAAGTGAAAGAGGAGAGTAAAAATGTTGATTTAAAGCTCAACATTCAGAAAACTAAGATCATAGCATCTGATCCCATCACTTCATGACAAATAGATGGGGAAACAATGGAAACAGTGTCAGACTTTATTTTGGGGGGCTCCAAAGTCACTTCAGAAGGTGACTGCAGTCATGAAATTAAAAGACACCTGCTCCTTGGAAGAAAAGTTATGACCAACCTAGACAGCATATTAAAAAGCAGAGACATTACTCTGCCAACAAGGGTCCATCTAGACAAAGCTATGGTTTTTCCAGAAGTCATAGATGGATGTGAGAGTTGGACTATAAGGAAAGCTGAGTGCCAAAGAATTGATGCTTTTGAACTATGGTGTTGGAGAAGACTCTTGAGAGTCCCTTGGACTGAAAGGAGATCCAACCAGTCCATCCTAAAGGAAATCAGTCCTGAATGTTCATTGAAAGGACTGATGCTGAAGCTGAAACTCCAATACTTTAGCCACCTGATACGAAGAACTGACTCATTTGAAAAGACCCTGATGCTGGGAAAGATTGAAGGTGGGAGGAGAAGGGGCCGACAGAGGATCAGATGGTTGGATGGCATCACCGACTCAACGGACATGAGTTTGAGTAAACTCTGGGAGTTGGTGATGGACAGGGAGGCCTGTCATGCTGCAGTCCATGGGGTTAGAAAGTATCAGACATGCCTGAGTGACTGAACTGAACTGAATTGAAAATTAAATAGAATTAAGTTTTAGCTTTTCAATCATACTAGCCACATTTCAGGGCTTCCTAGATGGTGCTGGTGGTAAGAACCTTCCTGCCAGTGCGGGAGACATAAGAGACACAGGTTCAATCCCTGGGTCAGGAAGATCCCTGGAGAAGGACATGGCAACCCACTCCAGTATTCTTGCCTGGAGAATCTTGCCTGGAGAGCCTGCTGGGCTACAGGCCACACTTATACTACTAGGCTAGGGGCTATTAGACAGTGCAGATAGAGAACATTTCCACCATCTCTGAGAGTTCTATTGGACTGTGATGTTCTAGAAGGGAAGATCTATGAAAACAAGAAATTTTGTCTTTCATATTATAATTGAAGTCCCAGGTACATGGTATACACTAAATAAATATTTGTTTATTGTTCATAACCATGTTCCCAGAAACAACTTGAATACCTGGTAAATAGTGAACATTCAAACATTTCTTGAGTGATAAATAAATGTGTGTATTTTCATGCTTGAGAGTTTGAACTCAACATAGGCCAAACACCAATTTAAATGCATTATACCATGAATGTAAACAATCAGATTGGCTATAGCTATTTAGAAATGTTACTTTTAGGAACTGTGTTAGAATTGTCCTTCTGTCATAACAAATTATCACAAGTTTGAGACCTAAATGCCTCCAATGATCCCTGATTCCTGATATCCATGCCCTTGTGTAGACCCTGTGCACACTGAATCTGTGCTGGCTTGGTGACTCACTGTAATATGCATCAAAGTTAATATTGTGGCAGTAGTGAGACTAAACATGAAGACTCTTTCTCAGCTTATGCTTTTGTGAGGCATCAGGTGAGATGAACAGCTTCCCTGAGAGACCCCTAAAAGAGAGTGCATGGAAGGGCCATGGTAATGATTGTGATTATTAAAATAATTTTATAACTAAGCTAATTTACCAAAAGTCATTGAACTGTAGAAGCAAAATGGATGAATTTTATGGAATGTCAGTTATACCTCAATAGAGTTGGTTAAAGTAAATAAGATTTATGTTCTATTTTGCCTGTGTCACAGCTCACGAATCAGGTTAGTTTGGTTGAACATGCACACATTTATTTAAACAAGGATTTTGTGCCCATGATTTCTAAGCTCCAAAAGTTATAAAAGCAATATTCTCTGTTCTCTGTAAGCTCAAAATATTGTTGGAAAAATAAAACATAATCAGGGAAATTTTAATAGTGCAAGATAGCACTAATTAAGATTGTCCAGAATCTAAATCTACTTCTGGGAAATCGATAGTATAAACTGACTACATAAACTTCTTTCTAGTGAACAACTGAAATAAACAAAGGAAACAGAGTAGATGCTAAAACTAGACAGCAATGCCTTCTACATACTCAAATTTAAATTGTGTTCTGAAAAGTGGAACAGAATTGGAAGCCATCTCAATGACTAACCTCTATCTTTACTGCCCAAGAGAAGAGATGCAGAAATCCTGTCATAAACACTCAACCAGCTGAAGGCAGGGTACAATTCTTGGGGCAGGGGATTGGGAGACAGAATTTGAAATTGCAGAGGAATCTACCCACAAGATAAAGCTCAATATTTTTCTCAGGTGTATTTTATCAGTTTACATAGCATATTACATGTATTCTCCTATGTATCCATGGTCTATCATGTTTCTCACTGTCAATGGGAAATCAGTTCATAAGGTGTTATATTGAGAGAATGGGTGGAATATTACAATATGTAATGAGTATAACCAAGCAATATTTGCTGATTGTTTATTTTTCCCATTATTGACTCTCGCTCCCACTTCTCAGGCTATTTCTATACTACAAGAAAGGACATAACAGTAAGCACAATTTCACTTATCAGGGAAGAAACTCTCACCTTGTGAAGTAATTTAGAGCTTTCTTTCCAAGGTAGCCTCTTACTTTCCAGCAAGAATCATCCTACCTATTCTATGTTTGAAGTCAATCCCTTTTATATCTGGCAGGCAAAAGAGAGGGAGAGGGAACAAAAAAGAAAGGCCAGTTCTCCTGAATTCTCTCTCTCCAGACGTCTGCACTGAGTTTACTGACTGGTTCAGCAACAACAGGCCCAACCTTGACTAGACTTCCTCACAATTTAGTGCTTCCCAGGCGGCGCTAGTGGTTCATAAAGGGGTATAGCAGTGTCAGTGTAGGAGATACTAGAGGTATGGGTTTGATCCCTGGGTCAGGAAGATCCCCTGGAGGAGGGCATGGCAACCCCACTCTAGTATTCTTGCCTGGAGAATCCCACGTACAGAGCAGCCTGGTGGGCTACAGTCCATGGGGTTGCAGAGTCGGACACGACTGATGAGACTTAGCACAGAGGGCAGCAAGGAAGCCAGTGTATCACAAAACATCTGAGTAGTACACCAGGTGGCAGTGCTTCAGCTTTCATGCCTGCTACACGCAGTGTGCCGGAGTCTGATTCTCAAGGAAGGAAAATAGAAAGATTTAAATAAAGAATTCACCAAGTAAAGATGAGCAAAGATGTAAAGGAACTTCAGAGATAACACCGTGTAGATGTTTGGGAAGATAGCATCACAGGAGTGTTTGAAGAATAATACCCCATCGTAGCCCTCAATTTTCCCAGCATACTATTATATAAAAACCTTGCTAAAGCATTCAGCACTGTTAACTGATTAGTGGATGATTTCCTCATCTACTCATCCTGGGACTTTGTGCCTAG
>NW_024070461.1:0-12919 GCF_014754425.2 Oryx dammah
CTTCCAAGGAGGAAGCGTCTTTTAATTTCATGGCTGCAGTCACCATCCACAGTGATTTTGGAACCCCCCAAAAATAAAGTCTGACACTGTTTCCACTGTTTCCCCATCTATTTCCCACGAAGTGATGAGACCAGATGCCATGATCTTAGTTTTCTGAATGTTGAGCTTTAAGCCAACTTTTTCACTCTCCACTTTCACTATCATCAAGAGGCTTTTTAGTTCCTCTTCACTTTCTGCCATAAGGGTGGTGTCATCTGCATATCTGAGGTTATTGGTATTTCTCCCGGCAATCTTGATTCCAGCTTGTGTTTCTTCCAGAACAGCGTTTCTCATGATGTACTCTGCATATAAGTTAAATAAGCAGGGTGACAATATACAGCCTTGATGTACTCCTTTTTCTATTTGGAACCAGTCTGTTGTTCCATGTCCAGTTCTAACTGTTGCTTCCTGACCTGCATACAGATCTCTCAAAAGGCAGGTTATTGGTCTGGTATTCCCATCTCTTTCAGAATTTTCCACAGTTTTTTTGTGATCCACACAGTCAAAGGCTTTGGCATAGTCAATAAAGCAGAAATAGATGTTTTTCTGGAACTCTTGCTTTTTCCATGATCCAGCAGATGTTGGCAATTTGATCTCTCTCTGCCTTTCTAAAACCAGCTTGAACATCAGGGAGTTTTCAGTTCACATATGGCTGAAGCCTAGCTTGGAGAATTTTGAAAATTAATTTACTAGCATGTGAGATAAGTGCAATTGTGCGGTCGTTTGAGCATTCTTTGGCATTGCCTTTCTTTGGGATTGGAATGAAAACTGACCTTTTCTAGGCCTGTGGCCACTGCTGAGTTTTCCAAATTTGCTGGCATATTGAGTGCAGCACTTTCACAGCATCATCTTTCAGGATTTGAAAAAGCTCCACTGGAATTCCATCACCTCCACTAGCTTTGTTCGTAGTGATGCTTTCTAAGGCCCACTTGAGTTCACATTCCAGGATGTCTGGCTCTAGATGAGTGATCACACCATCGTGATTATCTGGGTTGTGAAGATCTTTTTAGTACAGTTCTTCTGTGTATTCTTGCCACCTCTTCTTAATATCTTCTGCTTCTCTTAGGTCCATACCATTTCTGTCCTTTATCGAGCCCATCTTTGCATGAAATGTTCCCTTGGTATCTCTAATTTTCCTGAAGAGATCTCTAGTCTTTCCCAATCTGTGGTTTTCCTCTATTTCTTAGCACTGATCACTGAAGAAGGCTTTCTTATCTCTTCTTGCTATTCTTTGGAACTCTGCATTCAGATGCTTATATCTTTCCTTTTCTCCTTTGTTTTTCACTTCTCTTCTTTTCACAGCTATTTGTAAGGCCTCCCTAGACAGCCATTTTGCTTTTTTGCATTTCTTTTCCATGGGGATGATCTTGATCCCTGTCTCCTGTACAATGTCATGAAGCTCATTCCATAGTTCATCAGGCACTCTATCTATCAGATCTAGACCCTTAAATCTATTTCTCACTTCCACTGTATAATCATAAGGTATTTGATTGAGGTCATACTTGAATGGTCTAGCGGTTTTCCCTACTTTCTTCAATTTAAGTCTGAATTTGGCAATGAGGAGTTCATGATCTGAGCCACAGTCAGCTCCTGGTCTTGTTTTTGTTGACTGTATAGAGCTTCTCCATCTTTGGCTGCAGAGAATATAATCAATCTGATTTCAGTGTTGACCATCTAGTGATGTCCATGTATAGAATCGTCTCTTGTGTTGTTGGAAGAGGGTGTTTGCTATGACCAGTGCATTTTCTTGGCAAAACTCTATTAGTCTTTGCCCTGCTTCATTCCGCATTCCAAGGCCAAATTTGCCTGTTACTCCAGGTGTTTCTTGACTTCCTACTTTTGCATTCCAGTCCCCTATAATGAAAAGGACATCTTTTTTTGGGTGTTAGTTCTAAAAGGTCTTGAAGGTCTTCATAAAACCGTTCAACTTCAGCTTCTTCAGCATTACTGGTTGGGGCATAGACTTGGATTACCATGATATTGAATGGTTTGCCTTGGAAATGAACAGAGATCATTTTGTCGTTTTTGAAATTGCATCCAAGTACTGCATTCAGACTCTTTTGTTGACCATGATGGCTACCCCATTTCTTCTGAGGGATTCTCGCCCACAGTAGTAGATATAATGGTCATCTGAGGTATTTTCACCCATTCCAGTCCATTTTAGTTCGCTGATTCCTAGAATGTCGACGTTCACTCTTGCCATCTCTTGTTTGACCACTCCAATTTGCCTTGATTCATGGACCTGACATTCCAGGTTCCTATGGGATACTGCTCTTTACAGCATCAGACCTTGCTTCTATCACCAGTCACATCCACAGCTGTGTATTGTTTTTGCTTTGGCTCCATCCCTTCATTCTTTCTGGAGTTATTTCTCTACTGATCTCCAGTAGCGTTTTGGGCACCTACTGACCTGGGAAGTTCCTCTTTCAGTATCCTATCATTTTTCCTTTTCATACTGTTTATGGGGTTCTCAAGGCAAGAATACTGAAGTGGCTTGCAATTCCCTTCTCCTCATTCCCTGCTTTTGTGGTGCTTTAGTCACTAAGTCATGTCCAATTCTTGAGACCCATGGACCATAGCCTGTCAGGCCCCTTTGTCCATGGATTTCCTAGGCAAGAGTACTGGAGTGGGTAGCCATTCCTTTCTCCAGGTGATCTTCCTGACCCATGGATCAAACTCAAGTCTCTTGTATTGTCTCTTGCACTGCAGTCGGATTCTCTACCACTGTGCCACCTAGGAAGTCCTACTCTGTTTCTATGTCTCTTTATAACACTTATCATTATATATTTTTTGTGATTTTCTTTTTCTGGTATCACTTGAATGTAAGCTCCATGAAGGTAAGGAACTAGATCTGTTTTATTCATTGCTACATCCTCAATACTTAGAAGATTCAGTCAGTCAGTTCAGCTGGTCAGTCATGTCCAACTCTTTGTGACCTCATCGACTGCAACACGCCAGGCTTCTATGGCCATCACAAACACCTGGAGCTTGCTCAAATTCATGTCCATCGAGTCAGTGATGCCATCCAACCATCTCATCCTCTGTTGTTCCCTTCTCCTCCTGCCTTTGATCTTACCCAGCATCAGGGTCTTTTCAATGAGCCAGTTCTTCACATCAGCTGTCCTAAGTATCGGAGGTTCAGCATTAATATTAGTCTTTCCAATGAATATTTAGGACTGACTTCCTTTAGGATTGACTGATTTGGTCTCCTTGCAGTCCAAGGGACTCTCAAGAGTCTTCACCAACACCACATAACAAAAGCATCACTTCTTCAGTGCTCAGCCTTCCTTAGGGTCCAAATCTCACATCCATACATGACTACTGGAAAAACCATAGCTTTAACTAGACAGATATTTGTCAGCAAAGTAATGTCTCTGCTTTTTAATATGCTGTCTAGGTAGATCGTAGCTTTTCTACAAAGGAGCAAGCATCTTTTAATTTCATGGTTGCAATCACCATCTACAGTGATTTTGGAGCCCAAGAAAATAAAGTCTCTTACTGTTTCTATTGTTTCCCCATCTATTTGCCATGAAGTGATGAGACTGGATGCCATGATTTTCTCTTTTTGAATGTTGAGTTTTAAGCCAGCTTTTTCACTCTTCTTTCACCTTCATTAAGAGGCTCTTTACTTCTTCACTTTCTGCCATAAGGGTGAAGTCATCTGCATAGCTGAGATTATTGATATTTCTCCCAGCAATCTTGACTCCAGCTTGTGCTTTATTCAGCTTGGAATGGCACATGATGTACTCTACATAAGTCAAATAAGCAGTGTGACAATATACAGGCTTGGCATACTCCTTTCCCCATTTGGAACCAGTCCATTGTTCCATGTTTGGTTCTACCTGTTCCTTCTTGACCTGCATATAGATTTCTCAGGAGACAGATAAGGTTCTGGTATTCCCATCTCTTTAAGAATTTTCCACAGTTTGTTGTGATCCACACAGTCAAAGGCTTTCATGTAGCCTATGACGGAAAAGTAGATGTTTTTCTGGAATTCTTTTGCTTTTTGTATGATCCAATGGATGTTGGCAATTTGATATCTGGTTGCTCTGTCTTTTCTAAATCCAGCTTGAACATCTGGAAGTTCTCGGTTCAGGTACTGTTAAAGCCTAACTTGGAGAATTTTGAGCATTACTTTGCTAGCATGTGAGATGAATGCAATTGTATGGTAGTTTGAACATTCTTTGGCATGGCCTTTCTTTGGGATTAGAATGAAAACTGACCTTTTCCAGTCCCGTGGGCACTGCTGAGTTTTCCAACCTGCTGGCATATTGAGTGCAGCACTTATAACATAATCTTTTAAGATTTGAAATAACTCAGCTGAAATCCCATCACCTCCATTAGCTTTGTTCACAGAGATGTTTCTTAAGGTCCACTTGACTTTGCCCTCCAGGATGTCTGGATCTAGGTCAGAAATCATACCATTGTGGTTATCTGGATCATCAAGATCATTTTTTGTATATTTCCTTTCTGTATCCTTGCCACTTCTTAATATCTTTTGCTCCATATCGTTTCTGTCCTTTATTGTGCCCATCTTTGCATGAAATGTTCCTTTGATATCTCCAATTTTCTTGAAGAGATCATCATATTTATCACATGGACATCACCAGATGGTCAATATCAAAATCAGATTGATTATATTCTTTGCAGCCAAAGATGGAGAAGGTCTATACAGTCAGCAAAAACAAGACCGGAAGCTGACTGTGGCTCAGATCATGAATTCTTTATTGCCAAATTCAGACTTAAATTGAAGAAAGTAGGGAAAGCCACTAGGCCACTCATATATGACCTAAATCAAACCCCTTACAATTATACAGTAGAAGTGAGAAACAGATTCAAGGGATTAGAGCTGATAGACAGAGTGCCTGAAGAACTATGGACAGAGGCTCATAATGTTGTACAGGAGGTGGTAATCAAAACCATCCCCAAGAAAAAGAAATGCAAAAAAGGAAAATATTTTTCTGAGGAGGCTTTACAAATAGCTGAGGAAAGAATAGAAGTAAATGGCATAGGAGAAAAGGAAAGATATATCCATCTGAATGCAGAACTTCAAAGAACAGCAAGGAGAGATAAGAAAGCTTTCCTAAGTGATCATTGCAAAGAAATAGAGGAAAACAATTGAATGGGAAAGATCTAGAAGAGTAGGAACTTAAATATTTGTTCAGTAAATTAAACAGGTGAATGAGTGAAAAAATGAGTTAATGAGTAAATGAATATTATGCTAAAATAGCAGTTTATCTAAACCTGCACTCTATCTTGTACAAATAAAAAATATCAAATTGTACCACAAATAATTCACCATCATCTCCAGCTTACCCTTATTTTGACTTATAAGTAACATCATACACTTAGTGTTAGGCAATAATTTAATTTGTTCTTTGACTTGTTAATGACATCATGAACACAAAAGAATCTTTCCAAGTATGTGTTAGTAAGTCAGCTAGACATTGAAATGCTAACAGATTTGGTGGTCCCTAATCATGGTTATTGTGTTGTTTCCCAACCTCACTACATGTTAATGGGTCTCCTGTCGTTCCTTTTTGGTGCCATTAGATTTGCTGTCTGCATGGACAGCTTGAGAGCAGATGTTTCTGAAGTATCATTGGTAACAATGTCACAAAGATTGTGCGAGGTCAAAGGCCAACAAGCCTGACTAATGAGGAGGAGGTTTGCACAGCTTATATATTGCTTCAGTGAGGGAAGTTTCGTACTTCCCATGTCTCGTACTTCTGGAAGCAGCCAGCCATCTTTAACCAGGAGCCACAGCTGTACAGCAATACCTGGTCTCTTGATTTTTACCACTTTGACATCATTCGTCATTCTCCACTTTAGCTATCATTGCATTATTTAGTTCTATGGCTGCTAAATTTGTGTCCTCCTACATTCTCTTCATTAAAGTTGCTTCTCAGCACCTGTGGTTTATGGTGCGTAACTCTGACTTACAATATCACCTGACTAGGCTTCTTTTGCTGTTTTGTATGCTGTCAGATTAGACTACTAGGAGAATTTTTCAATAGAACACTCTTGGCTTATCAGAATAATCAAACCCCTCCTCCTCCTTACCAAAAAACTAGGTTATAATATAATGAAATATCCAGTGTTGCTGTTTTTATAGTTTTAACTGCTTTTGAGTAGTATCAACATAACTGCAATTTAGTATAATGATAGATTACATGGAACATTAGAGATTATCCATTTCAATGATCTTAGCTTGAAGATGAGGGAATTAATGTCTCCAAATTATGTCTCTTGTGAAAAATCACAAAGCATTTAACTACATACATGAATATAATTCTATAATAGAACCTGTACGAACCTGGTCTTTAAGTCTTGTTATCTAAGAAATGGATGTATTAATAACAATAAGAATATGTATAAAATTTATCACTGTAATCCTAATCCCCTTCACTATTCTAAAACATAGTTACAAAATGTATTACATTCAGACAATTTATTTAGTCTCTCAATATATTATAAACTTGCTTTGTGCTTGGGACTGTGTTAGGGAGATGAGGATGTAAAAGTTATTAAAAGTCATAATCCCTGTCATCATGGAGCTTACAATATCCTGGAGAAAATAATGAGATAAGATTACAATTAAGTACACTGTTGCTGCTGCTGCTAAGTCGCTTCAGTCGTGTCTGACTCTGTGTGACCCCATAGATGGCAGCCCACCAAGCTCCACCATCCCTGGGATTCTCCAGGCAAGAACATTGGAGTGGGTTGCCATTTCCTTCTCCAGTGCATGAAAGTGAAAAGTGAAAGTAAAGTTGCTCAGTCTTGTCTGACTCTTTGCAACCCCATGGACTGCAGCCTACCAGGCTCCTCCATCCATGGGATTTTCCAGGCAAGAGTACTGGAGAGGGTTGCCATTACTTTCTCCAACAGTTAAGTATAATAAGTGCCAATATAGGAGAAATATAGCAAGTTACAGGAACATGGGAGAACAGTACATAATCTGGAATGTGATGACAGTCAGGGAAAGCTTTCTAGAAGAAGTGATTTGAAGTTAGATATGAACAATGCATAGGATTTAGCTGGGTGAAGTGTTGGTCGAGAGTACTACAGTGAGACAAAGAGAAGATTGTGTGTGAAAACCTTGAGGTAAGAGGATACATGACACGGTAACAGACAGTAAGGTGACTTAGCATGGCTGAAAGATAAAATATCTGTAGATTAAGGCAAGACAGGAAGCTCAAGAAAAAGAAAAGACTTTATAAATTCTCCAAAGGAGCTATGGCTTTATCCTAAGACCAATGAAAAAATATTTCTATTAAAGGAATAGAATGATAAAATGGAACATTGAATGATAGTGATTCTATCTACCAAAAATAAAAGAACAATGAATGAATTAATTAAAGAGTGTAAAACTGGAGTCAGGGAGAACAGTAATATGCTTGTTTAATAATCTGGGAAAGAATCTTGGTGGCCTGAACAAGGGTAGTGATAGTGGAGATGGAGAAAAATGGATGAGATTAATAGGGAATTCAACAGATAGATCCAGCAGAGCATGGACACTGACTTGATGTGTTAGAAGACAAAATGGAGAAATCATATATGACTACCAGGTTTCTAACTTAATAAGCTGAGTGGATTACAGCATCACTTGTTGAGATGGAAAACACCAAAGAGCAAAATTGAACATGGAAGGCAAAGCAATCAATTTTAGACATGTTCTATTTAAGGTGCGTGTAAGATAGCCACCTAAATTTGTATAGTAGGCCACCAGATACACAGGTCCAATCGTTAGTGAAGAAGTTTGGGTTGAAGATATAGACTTGAGAGTTTTCAGAACAGGCAGGTTAATTGTAGCAATGAGAGCAGATGATATTATCCAGTGAGAGAGTATAAATTAGTAGTAAAAAGAGTAAATAAAAGAATCCTGATGACCATGAATGTTGAAGTAATTAACAGAGGAAGAAGAACTAGACAAAGGCCCTGAAAAATGAATAAACCTAGAAGTCCAAGACATTGATTGTCTTGAAAAACAAAGGGAGAATACTTCTCAGGGAGCACTAGTTAAAAAAAATTATCATATGCTGCAGAGCAACCAAATGAAATAAGAATTTTAAAACATCTGTTTAGTAACAAAGTTATTAACACCTTTAAGAACAGTTTCAGTGATAGGGGTATAATCCTCCACTTGCCCTTTTGGTCAACAGACATTTTTATTGAATGCCTACTCTTAGCCTGGCACTGTGTTAGATATTGCAGATGCAATTGTAAGCAAGAATGTTATCCTCATTCTCATGGAGCTTGCAATCTTGTGAAGGAGACAGATATTAATAACTCAGTCATGTAAATAAATTCTAAGTTGCTGTTCTGACAAGGGAAAGTGTTATGTATGAGTATACATGAAATAGAGGGGTTGTGACCTGGAAGGTTTCTCTGTGGAAATGACATGAACTAAAATGTAATGGATATGTATAAATCAACTAGACATAGCAGAGTGAGGATACTGTGATGATTAGGGTTCTGGGTGAAGGAGAGAGCATTTGCAAAGATCTGGGACAGGAAGAAACATGGCCTATTCATGGAATTTTATTTTTTTAAAGTGTGTCTATGGTATAGAGAATAAGGGGGAACATGGTAAGAAAGGTGAAGAGAGGTGGGCTTATGCAGATCATGCAGCTAAGAATTTGTTTTTTGTCTGAAAAGCAGTAGGAAGTCATTGAAAGGGTTTATTATAGGCATCTGTCTGAGGGTAGGGGACAGAGTTGACATAATCAGGTTTGCAATTAAAAGGTTGATCTGGTTTCTGTTAGTAAAAAGAATTTGTAAGAGAGGAACTGTAGAGGAAGGGAGAACTGTTAGGATTTAAGTTTGCAGTGGTCCAGGCAAGAGAGAGCAATGGTATGAACTAAAATAATAGAAATGAAAAGAAGTAAATGGACTCAACTTTATTTAGAAGGTAAAATGAATAATACTTTCTGATCAATTAGATATGAGTTTGAGGAAGAAGGAGGTGTCCAAAAAAATGGCATGCACACAAAAAACACTTTCCAAATTTCTGAGTCAAGACAGCTGCAACATATTTTCTGAAACATTTGGCTGAGAAATTAGAAAGACAAGAGAGAGTATCTGGTGATAGACATGAGGTTAGTGAAGAAGATTTTTCCTTTTTTTTTCCTCCTTATTAAACCTTTTCAAAATTTATTTAATTTTTAATTAATGGATAATTGCTTTCCATAATTTTGTTTTTTCTCAAACCTCAACATGACTCAGCCATGGGTATGCATATATCCCTTCCCTTTTGAACCTCCCTCCCACCTCCCTCCCTATCCCACCACTCTAGGTTGATTCAGAGCCCTTGTTTGAATTTCCTGAGACATACAGCAAATTCCTATTGGCTATCTATTTTATATATGGTAATGTAAGTTTCCATCTTACTCTCTCCATACATCTCACCCTCTCCTCCCCTCTCCCCATGTCCATAAGTCAATTCTCTATGTCTGTTTCTCCACTGCTGCCCTGGAAATAAATTCTTCAGTACCATTTTTATAGATTCCATATATATGCATTAGTATATGATATTTATCTTTCTCTTTCTGACTTACTTCACTCTGTATAATAGGCTATAGGTTCATCCACCTCATTAGAACTAACCGTTAAGGGTGATATGGCCGTGGACTGCTTTTATTTTTTAAGATGGTAAACACATAAGTATGATGAAATGTTGACCTAGAGAGATGGAAGAAAATTCATATACAAGAGAAAGAAAAAATAATCAAAGGCCTCATTCTCTGAAAATGCAGAAGGAAGCAAATTCTGCAAGACTTAAGAAAGAAGCGAATAATAGGTGGGTCTGCAGGCAAGTCATAAAGATGGTAAAGAGATGATAAAGACATCCCCTTCTGATATCTGCTATTAACATTTCCTCTGTGAACTCAATGGCTGAAAGTGAGATGGGATGTGGTTGTGTCAACATTTGTCACCATGTTATTTATATTAGTAAACTTTTAAAACAATCCAAATGCTTACCACAGGAGATGTGTAAAATAAATTTTTGTTTAAAAAAAATTATGACATGTGCTACACTGTTCTAGTACAAATATTTTAAAATCCTGTTGTAAAAGAATATTTTAGATGGAAGGAAACTATTTACTATATGTTTTACATGAAAACAATAGTTTACAAAAGAATATGTATGGTATGGTATTGTTGTTATTTAGTCACTAAGTCATGTCCAACTCTATTGCAACCCCATGGACTGTAGCCTGCCAGGCTCCTCTGTCTGTGGAATTCTCCAGGCAAGAATACTGGAGTGGGTTGCCATTTCCTTCCAGAGAGATTCTTCCTGACCCAGGGATCAAACCTGCCTCTCCTGCATTCTATACCACTGAGCCACCAGGAAAGCCAGAAAAATACTTTGCTACCATGATAAAATAATGTAAGCATTAATTTGTATCCCCCCTTTAACATCTAGCTCCTGGGTCATATGGACTGTCTTAGTAAAAAGAAAATTTTAATAAGAAATAAATGTTTACATAGCAAAAATCATAACAGCATAACTTACTCTACTGTTAAGTATAGAAAATGTAAAGAAATGGTTGTAGAATTATATTTCCATTGAAAAAGCATAGGGCTGAATTGTGCATTAGTCAAAATAGCTATCAGATTTTTAAGCTACAGGCCAGACACTGTGGTTAGTATTTCATCTCGTAATTCTATGAGGGTGTCAATATGATCTTTATTGTATGGATGAGAAAACTGAGCCTTTAGAGTCCATTTGGTTAAAATAGTTCACCAGGAAGAGGAAGACTTAGGTTTTGAAGCTAGGTCTGTCTGAGCCTGGCAGCAGTGTGCTGTACTATACAATGACAAGAATTTAAAAAACAGCTTCAGTAAGCCTGCTTCACAAACCTACACCTCTGCTAGCAAAATCACCATTTTAACTGAAAAAAAAAAAATAAATGAACCAATATAAGAAAAAAAAATTCCATATTGATTAATAAGTAACACCATTTATTTCAAAAAAGATATTTAGACAGCTTCTTGGAGGAAAATTAATATTGCCAACGCTACAAAAACGATCACAGCCCTGTCTCATTTCTTAAACAATTCAGTTCAGTTCAGTTCGCTCAATCAGGTCTGACTCTTTACGACCCCTTGAATTGCAGCATGCCAGGCTTCCCTGTCCATCACCAACTCCCAGAGTTCACCCAAATTCATGTCCATCGAGTCAGTGATGCCATCCGGACATTTCATCATCTGTCATCCCTTTCTACTACTTCCCTCAATCCCTCCCAGCATCAGAGTTTTTTCCAGTGAGTCAACTCTTCACATGAGGTGGCCAAAGTACTGGAATTCCAGCTTTAGCATCACTCCGTCCAAAGAACACCAAGGACTGATCTCCTTTAGAATGGACTGGTTGGATCTCCTTGCAGTCCAAGGGACTCTCAAGAGTCCTCTCCAACACCACAGTTCAAAAGCATCAATTCTTCAGCACTCAGCTTTCTTCACAGTCCAACTCTCACATCCATACATGACCACAGGAAAAACCATAGCCTTGACTAGACGGACGTTTGTTGGCAAAGTAATGTCTCTGCTTTTGAATATGCTATCTAGGTTGGTCATAAATTTCCTTCCAAGGAGTAAGCATCTTTTAATTTCATGGCTGCAATCACCATCTGCAGTGATTTCAGAGCCCCCAAAAATAAAGTCTGACATTGTTTCCCATTTATTTTCCATGAATTTATGGGACCACTTGCCATGATCTTAGTTTTCTGAATGTTGAGATTTAAGCCAACTTATCCACTCTCCTCTTTCACTTTCATCAAGAGGCTTTTTAGTTCCTCCTCACTTTTGGCCATAAGGGTCATGTCATCTGCATATCTGAGGTTATTGATATTTCTCCCAGCAGTCTTGATTCCAGCTTGTGCTTCTTGCAGCCCAGTGTTTCACTTTATGTACTCTGCATATAAGGTAAATAAGTAGAGTGACAATATACAGCCTTGACATAGTCCTTTTCCTATTTGGAACCAGTCTGTTGTTTCATGTCCAGTTCTGACTGTTGCTTCCTGACCTGCATACAGATTTCTCAAGAGGCAGGTCAGGTGCTCTGGTATTCCCCTCTCTTTCAGAACTTTCCACAGTTTATTGTGATCCACACAGATCTTTCTGCTTTATGCAGAAAGAGATGTTTTTCTGGAACTCTCTTGCTTTTTCCATGATCCAGCAGATGTTGGCAATTTGATCTCTGGTTCCTCTGCTTTCTCTAAAACCAGCTTGAATATCTGGAAGTTCATGGTACACATATTGTTGAAGCCTGGCTTGGAGAATTTTGAGCATTAATTTACTAGCATGTGAGATGAGTGCAATTGTGCATTAGTTTGAGCATGCTTTGGCATTGCCTTTCTTTGGGATTGGAATGAAAACTGACCTTTTCCAGGCCTGTGGCCACTGCTGAGATTTCCAAATGTGCTGGCATATTGAGTGCAGCACTTTCACAGCATCATCTTTCAGGATTTGAAATAGCTCCACTGGAATTCCATCACCTCCACTAGCTTTGTTTGTAGTGATGCTTTCTAAGGCCCACTTGACTTCACATTCCAGGATGTCTGGCTCTAGGTGAGTGATGACACCATTGTGATTATCTGGATCATGAAGATCTTTTTTGTACAGTTCTTCCATGTATTCTTGCCACCTCTTCTTAATATCTTCTGCTTCTATTAGGTTCAGACCATTTCTGTCCTTTATTGAGCCCATCTTTGCATGAAATGTTCCCTTGGTATCTCTAATTTTCCTGAAGAGATCTCTAGTCTTTCCCATTCTGTTGTTTTCCTCTATTTCTTTGCATTGATCACTGAGGAAGGCTTTCTTATCTCTCCTTACTATTTTGGAACTCTGCATTCAGATGCTTATATCTTTCCTTTTCTCC
>NW_024070462.1:0-12910 GCF_014754425.2 Oryx dammah
AGAATTGTATCCTGATTATTTACTTTTACCTAGAAATACATTTTAGACATATAATTTTTTTACCTCCTAAGATATGTAATTGTGGTTGTGATTATAATCAATTTATTTCATATTATATTTTGAACACTTGAATAATGTTTGTTTCATAAATGGTTATCCAATCTCAGTGGTCATCAACTGATTTTATTTTTTACTCAAAATGAGGTTTTGAAAAAAATGGATATTGTAGCTAACTCCAGGCAAAATTTATTGTGAAATTATAACAAGCAAATGAAAATAGGTTTGTTTATATTTCACCTAATTAGAAGGTTTGGATTCTGTAAATACTGAATTCTCTCTTCATTTTACATTTATTTGAGAAAAATAGTTAATAAATGATCATTTAAACTGAACGCTTCACTTGAGTGTTCTCAGCACTGCGTGCGCATTCCCAACAACTGTGGAACTTTTAAAAAGTTACAAGTTAAATCAGAATCTCTAAGGACAGGGTGTAGATACTGATACATTTTTAAAGCTCCTCAAATAATTCTACAGTCTAGCCAGGGTTGAAAATCATCTCTCTAAGTGAAAACAAATAGATGGAAAGAGCTCCTATTTGTGGTTCTTAAGCTTGGCTGCAAGTAGAGTCACCTGTGGAGCATTCAGAACTACCAAAAAACCACAGTTGTTGTTCAGTCACTAAGTCCTGTGGGACTCAGGCAACCCCATGGACTATAGCCTGCCAGGCTCCTTTGTCTGCAGGTTTTCCAGGCAGGAATACTGGAGTGGGTCCCTCCTGACCCACGGGTGGAACCTGCATCTCCTCTCCTGCACTGGCAGGTGGGTACTTCACCACTGAGCCACCCGGGAAGCCCAGCCAGTCTTTTACCGAGTTCCACAGACTCTTTTTCTATTAGTGTTGCCCATTTCCGTTTCTTTTGATTTCATTCCTGGTACCTGTACTGTTCTAAAAGGTCTTGTAGGTCTTCATAGAACCGTTCAACTTCAGTTTCTTCAGCATTACTGGTTGGGGCATAAACTTGGATTGCTGTGATATTAAATGTCTTGCCTTGGAAATGAACAGAGATCATTCTGTCGTTTTTGAGATTGCATCCAAGTACTGCATTTCGGACTCTTTTGTTGACCATGATGACTACTCCATTTCTTCTGAGGGATTCCTGCCCGCGGTAGTGGATATAATAGTCATCTGAGTTAAATTCACCCATTCCAGTCCATTTTAGTTCGCTGATTCCTAGAATGTCGATGTTCACCCTTGCCATCTCCTGTTTGACCACTTCCAATTTGCCTTGATTCATGGACCTGACATTCCAGGTTCCTATGCAATATTGCTCTTTACAGCATCAGACCTTGCTTCTATCACCAGTCACACCCACAGCTGGGTATTATTTTTGCTTTGGCTCCATCGCTTCATTCTTTCTGGAGTTATTTCTCCACTGATCTCCAGTAGCATACTGGGCATCTAATGACCAGGGGAGTTCCTCTTTCGGTATCCTATCATTTTGCCTTTTCATACTGTTCATGGGGTTCTCAAGGCAAGAATACTGAAGTGGCTTGCCATTTCCTTCTCCAGTGGACCACATTCTGTCAGACCTCTCCACCATGACCCACCATCTTGGGTTGCCCCACAGACATGGCTTGGTTTCACTGAGTTAGACAAGGCTGTGGTCCTAGTGTGATTAGATTGACTAGTTTTCTGTGAGTATGGTTTCAGTGTGTCTGCCCTCTGATGCCCTCTTGTAGCACCTACCATCTTACTTGGGTTTCTCTTACCTTGGGCGTGGGGTATCTCTTCACGGCTGCTCCAGCAAAGCACAGCCGCTGCTCCTTACCTTGGACGAGGGGTATCTCCTTACCACCACTGTTCCTGACCTTCAATGTGGGATAGCTCCTCTAGGCCCTCCTGTGCCTGCTCAGCCACCTCTCCTCTGGTTGCTCCTCCTGGCCACCAGCCCTGGCCTCGGACGTGGGTGACTCCACCCAGCTGCTACCCTGGCCTCAGGCTCGGGGTGGCTCCTCAGGGTCACCGCCCCTGACCTCAAACGTGGGGTGTCTCCTCCCGGCCACCACTGGCCTCATACTCTGGGTAGCTCCTCCTGGCTGCCGCCCTGACCTCAAAACCTTTTAGAACTAACATCCAAAAAAGATGTCCTTTTCATTATAGGGGACTGGAATGCAAAAGTAGGAAGTCAAGAAACACCTGGAGTAACAGCAAATTTGGCCTTGGAATGCGGAATGAAGCAGGGCAAAGGCTAATAGAGTTTTGCCAAGAGAATGCACTGGTCATAGCAAACACCCTCTTCCAAAACAAGAGAAGACTCTACACGTGGACATCACCAGATGGTCAACACCAAAATCAGATTGATATATTCTTTGCAGCCAAAGATGAAGAAGCTCTATACAGTCAACAAAATCGAGACCAAGAGCTGACTGTGGCTCAGATCATGAACTCCTTATTACCAAATTCAGACTCAAATTGAAGAAAGTAGGGAAAACCGCTAGACCATTCAGGTATGACCTAAATCAAATCCCTAATGATTAAACAGTGGAAGTAAGAAATAGATTTAAGGGCCTAGATCTGATAGATAGACTGCCTGATGAACTATGGAATGAGGTTCATGACGTTGTACAGGAGACAGGGATCAAGACCATCCGCATGGAAAAGAAATGCAAAAGAGCAAAATGGCTGTCTGGGGAGGCCTCACAAATAGCTGTGAAAAGAAGAGAGGTGAAAAGCAAAGGAGAAAAGGAAAGATACAAGCATCTGAATGCAGAGTTCCAAAGAATAGCAAGAAGAGATAAGAAAGCCTTCTTCAGCAATCAGCGCAAAGAAATAGAGGAAAACAAAAGAATGGGAAAGACTTGAGACCTCTTTAAGAAAATTAGAGATACCAAGGGAACATTTCATGCAAAGATGGGCTCGATAAAGGACAGAAATGGTATGGACCTAACAGAAGTAGAAGATATTAAGAAGAGGTGACAAGAATACACAGAAGAACTGTACAAAAAAGATCTTGATGACCCAGATAATCATGATGATGTGATCACTAATCCAGAGCCAGACATCCTGGAATATGAAGTCAAATGGGCCTTAGAAAGCATCACTACGAAGAGCCAGACATCTTGGAATGTGAGGTCAAGTGGGCCTTAGAAAGCATCACTATGAACAAAGCTAGTGGAGGTAATGGAATTCCACTTGAGCTGTTTCAAATCCTGAAAGATGATGCTGTGAAAGTGCTGCACTCAATATGCCAGCAGATTTGGAAAACTCAGCAGTGGCCCCAGGACTGGAAAAGGTCAGTTTTCATTCCAATTCCAAAGAAAGGCGATGCCAAAGAATGCTCAAACTACTGCACAGTTGCAATCATCTCACATGCTAGTAAAGTAATGCTCAAAATTCTCCAAGCCAGGCTTCAGCAATACGTGAACCGTGAACTCCCTGATGTTCAAGCTGGATTGAGAAAAGGCAGAGGAACCAGAGATCAAATTGCCAACATCCGCTGGATCATGGAAAAAGCAAGAGAGTTCCAGAAAAACATCTATTTCTGCTTTCTTGACTATGCCAAAGCCTTTGACTGTGGATCACAAGAAACTGAGGAAAATTCTGAAAGAGATGGGAATACCAGACCACCTAACCTGCCTCTTGAGAAATCTGTATGCAGGTCAGGAAGCAACAGTTAGAACTGGACATGGAACAACAGACTGGTTCCAAATAGGGAAAGGAGTACGTCAAGGCTGTATATTGTCACCCTGCTTATTTAACTTCTATGCAGAGTACATCATGAGAAATGCTGGACTGGAAGAAACACAAACTGGAATCAAGATTGCTGGGAGAAATATCAGTCTCCTCAGATATGCAGATGACACCACCCTTATGGCAGAAAGTGAAGAGGAACTAAAAAGCCTCTTAATGAAAGTGAAAGAGGAGAGTGAAAAAGTTGGGTTAAAGCTCAACATTCAGAAAACAAAGATCATGGCATCTGGTCCCATCACTTCATGGGAAATAGATGGGGAAACAGTGTCAGACTTTAGTTTTGGGGGCTCCAAAATCACTTCAGATGGTGACTGCAGCCATGAAATTAAAAGACGCTTACTCCTTGGAAGAAAAGTTATGACCAAGCTAGATAGTATATTGAAAAGCAGAGATACTACTTTGCCGACTAAGGTCCGTCTAGGCTTAGTCAAGGCTATGGTTTTTCCTGTGGTCATGTATGGATGTGAGAGTTGGACTGTGAAGAAGGCTGAGCGCCAAAGAATTGATGCTTTTGAACCGTGGTGTTGGAGAAGACTCTTGAGAGTCCCTTGGACTGCAAGGAGATCCAACCAGTCCATTCTGAAGGAGATCAACCCTGGGATTTCTTTGGAAGGAATGATGCTAAAGCTGAAGCTCCAGTACTTTGGCCACCTCATGTGAAGAGTTGACTCATTGGAAAAGACTCTGATGCTGGGAGGGAACCAAGGATGAGATGGCTGGATGGCATCACGGACTGGATGGACGTGAGTCTGAGTGAACTCCGGGAGTTGGTGATGGACAGGGAGGCCTGGCGTGCTGCGATTCATGGGGTCGCAAAGAGTCGGACACGACTGAGCGACTGAACTGAACTGAACTGACCTGTACTGTACCATGATTCAGATCTTGAAGTAATGCCTGAACTTTTAAAATATTCTCCTAAGGAGTTTCTGTACTTTGAGTCAGCTTCCCTTTGATCCCCGCTACATATGCTAAAACACAGCCTTCTAACTCCCTGCTTCCAAAACAGGAATGTGCGTGCGGAATCTTAAAGTGCAGGTTCTGAGTTCAGTAGTCTAGGTGAGCCCTGAGTGAGTCTGTCCCACAAGCACTGAGGTCATGCCGGTGCACCCGTCCTGCAGTCACAGCTGGATGAACAGGTTCCCAAGTCAGCAATTTCTCAGTCTTCTAAATACCTTCTTAGTGCCTTAGACTTGCTACATGGTTTCTTAAGGTAGTTACAGCCATGATTACTAAAAATACCTGCAGCTAAAACATATATATATATAAGATTAAATAATTAGCTAATTAATTGTGAATGAATAAATGAAATTGAAAAGACCATACATGGACCAGTGGTGTTCTTTAATTGGATTGCCAGATAAAAGTAATACAGAGCATATCTTATGCAATATTGAGGTACATAGTTATACTAAAATAACTATTTGTTATTCATCTAAAATTAAATTTGACTGGACATCCTATGTTTTATCTGACTGCCCTAGTTACAAACCACGGATGTAATTGTGTTCACTTAAGAAGGTGATGTTCAGCTTTTAGTTTATGTTTTAAAACCATGGCCTGAGAAACAACTTTGTACTGGTTGAGAGACTTAGCCCAAATCATGCTCTGGTTAAACATCTCTTTCTAAGTTGCATGAACACTGAGGATTGAGGGAATCCATGAGAATATGCAACAAAATCACCAGGGTGAAGAGGCCTTTCTGCAAGAGAGCGTCCTCTGGGTACACACGTTTCTGTCTTTGTAACTGCCAGTGAGGAAAGTGAAGTCGCTCAGTCGCGTCCGACTCTTTGCGACCTCATAGACTGTAGCCTGCCAGGCTCCTCCGTCCATGGGATTCTCCAGGCAAGAGTACTGGAGTGGGGTGCTTCAACTAAAACAACAGTAACAGAAACCCCTGCTGTACTGAGGTACAAGTGAGGTAATCACGTTCACTCATTTTAAGTGTGTAGTTTGACGAGTTTTTAAGAGATGCATGCACAGTCCTGTAACCACCACTGTCATCAAGATACAAAACATCTCGGACTTCCCGGGTGGTCCAGTGCCTAAGACTGCGCTCCCAGTGCAGGGGGCTAGGGTTCGACCCTTTGCCCGGGAACTAGATCCCACTAGATCCTACAGCTAAAGATCCCAGTGCAGCCAAATTAATAACAACACTAATAAAATCTTTAAAAGATGCAAAGCGTTTCTGTCCCCTCAGATACTTCGCTGCCCTCCCTGTAGTTGGCCTTCTCCTCCCTCAACCCCCAGCTGCCGACAGTCCTGACCTGCTTTCCGTCACTGGTATCTTGCCTTTTCTAGAATGTCTTATGCATCATATAAGTGGAGTCATACCGTATGTGGTCTTGTGTGTCTGCCTTCTTTCACTTAGTGTCATGCTTGTGAGTCATCCATGCTCTTGCGTGTGTAAGTAGTGTGTTCCTTTGTTATCGCTGAGTGGTTATTCCATGGTGTGGGTGTGCCACAGTTTGATTTTCTATTTATCCGTTGGTAGGCTTTTGAGTTGTTTCCAGTGTTTGTCTCTGAGGAGAAGACACTCTGTTGATGTTTGCATACTGGTCTTTTTGTGGACATATTTTCGCTTCTCTTGGGTAAATGTATACGAGGGGTATTTCCAGGTCGTGTGTTGGGTGTTTGTTGAATTCTATCAGAAATTTCCAAAGTCCTTTCCAAAGTGACTGTGCCGTATGCTTTTTTACCATTGATGTGTATGAGAGTTCTAGTTGCTTCACATCCTAGGCAACACATGTTGGTGTCAATTTTTAAAAGTTTTAGCGCTTAAATTTGATTACATGAATAAAGAACCTCACTCACAGTCACAGGCCATCTGCTCACTCACAGACCTGAGTAAAGTGGGTTCAGCCACAGGTCCCCAGATTGCGACTCTCCAGAGCTCCCCCTAAGATTTCTGCTGCATTGTTCAGCATTCTCAGCTCTGCCTGCCTCCAGGCCTCTTCCTCCTCCCCTGCTGTCTCCGTTTTACCCTGCGATGATTTGATGAGAAGACTGAGCTCTTCACTGGTTTGCACAAAAGCTTATTCACACAGAACATTTCATGAGATAAAACATTTTCAGTGACTTCACTGGCGTCTTAGTAACTTTACTGATGGGAAGGTTTCCAAACACAGCTTTTTAAACATGTTGCTGACCCTCCCCATTCTTTGTCCTCTCCTCCCACGCTCACACTGCTGGGTTTGAAATTATTTCTGTGAGAATTATTTCTTCAGAAAAAAAGGAATGAAGAGAAGCAGGCAGCAAAACAGTCATACTCTCAGCTTGGTTGTGGCATAAAAAGCCATTTAGCCAGCCAAGAACACTAAGATGAACTGTATGGATTCCAAACTTATCTTTAGATTTATAGCTACATAAACAAACTGGGGGCCATGTTTGCTCTTGTGTACATACAACAGAAAATTGCTCTTTCTCCCTCGAAGCTTTTAAAATCACAATGGGAGAGCCCCAGTAGGGCTTTGGGGCGTGGCTGTTACCCTTGCTCTGGGCTTGAATCCCGTCTGCAGCACTTACTTGATGAGAAACCAGGATGGAATTGGTTAATCCCTTGGCTCTTCAGTTTCCTCATCTGCTGAATGAGGGTTGTAAAAGGACGTTGGTAAAAGGACAGGGTTGTTGTAAAGATTAAATGTGTGTGTTCACACAAAGGGCTTGACATAATTCCTGGCACACGGGAAGTAATAAATGTCAACTGTCATTTGTTTAGAGGAGACATGGAACTTTCATGAGAAAAAAAGGATGAAGAGGTCATCAGTCACATAATAACCAAGCAGCTGGGATGAAATGATGGCCAGCACAGTCCCTGACTGGTCTGTTTACCCTCTAACAAACCTTAAGCTTCAAAGAAAGATACTTTTAATTGTTTTTGCTCATAAATGAGGCAAAGTAAATTTGGTTTCTTCTCTTTGTGTTAGTGCAGTTGTATGGAGTAAGCGGACCATGACTCCAACTAATTACCAAGGAACCGAAGATGAAATGTGATTATTGATTGTTTATTAAATGCATTGGCACCTTTTAGTGACCCCAGTTTCTTAAGGTACCGGCTCTGGAGAGCTGATTGAAAGGAGCAATTGAATACTGAATACTAGAGTCTGAACTACAACATAGTCCAGAATATTCAGGAAGATTTTTAAGATTCAGTAAAATATGTAATCACTTCATCTGCCTCTCTTCTTGTGAAATCTTTCAAGTAATTAAACATTTTCAGGAGTTCTTTTCATTAGTGTTCCAATTGTAAGTGTAATAGTGCGATGCCTTTTTGGAAGTCAAGATCATAAGATATTCCTAAAACTTCTGTGACATAATTCTTTTTAAGTCATAGAGGATAAATGTTTACAACCTTACCTTCTCTGTATACTCCCTTCTAAGACAGTGGGGTTAATGGGCAAAGGGTGGTGGTGGTAGGGGCAGACTGGAAATGCTAGAAGAAGCTAAAATAATTTATTTGGGAAAGGTCACAGAACTATTGGCCAGAGAAAATGAAGACAAAAAGTAAAGGGGTCAAGGGAGAGAAAAGAGCCAGTCTAGGCTGTCTAATAAAATGGTTTGAGGAACAATGTGGGTAGGACTTGGGAAATAACTCCTTATCCTGTGGAAACTGTTCAGAGGACTTGATGCCTGTTAGTTCTTTTAAATCTTTGTCACAACCAGAAGAGGTGATCATTATTTTATTCCCGCTTACAGAAGATGAAACTGAGATACAGGACATTTAGGGAACTTGGCCAAAGTCACATAACTAAAACTTGGCGAATCTGAAATTGAAACCTAGGAAAGAGGGTTTTTTAAAATTCCATTGTGGACAATGACTGCAGCCTCTTTCTTCCTCCTCATTGTTTTCTTGAGCTGCTGCAGTAAATATTTAGATTAGTTTTGATTTGGGGGAGAGAAGTTCCCTGATGTGATATATGACCACGTAGAAGCAGGGCTTAAAGGTGGAGACAAGGAGAACTGGCTATATTCTGGTGGCTTTTCAAAGTTGTGTTGAAACCACTCTGCCAACAGACTTTTTTTTAATTGGAAAAAAAAAAAAAAGAAGAAAGGGAGCAGGTGGGGAGGGGAGGAAGAGGGGTCCGAGTCTGCCCTTTATAATGTATGCGGAGTGATACATCCAGTAAGCATGAAGAAATGTTTTCCAGGGACATGAGCCGCAGGAGCATGGTTCACGTGAATCCGGGCGAGTCAGGAAGCCTCATGAAAACATTTGCAGCAAGTGTGTGAGTTTTTAGAGCTGCTGTTAAATTTCTTTTAGGCTTAACACTGGATTTTTCAGACCTGGGCACTTGGATCCATTTTTTAAATTTTTGTCACGTGCATTAGTTATTACTCTAACTAGATGGTTCTTTTATGTTTAGTAAAGAAACGTAGGGAAACTCAGGAGGAGGAAGTGGCAACCCACTCCAGTATTCTTGCCTGGTGAGCCCTGTGGACAGGGGAGCCTGATGGGCTGCCGTCTATGGGGTCGCACAGTCAGGCACGACTGTAGCGACTTAGCAGCAGCAGCAGGGAAACTCAGCTCTTTCTCTGTAGCTCAGCTGATCTATTCCTGAAATACTACCCTCTCTTGAAGTATTGCTTGTTATGGTGTTTTTCTGGAACTCTCTTGCTTTTTCCATGATCCAGCGAATGTTGGCAATTTGATCTCTGGTTCCTCTGCCTTTTCTAAAACCAGCTTGAACATCTGGAAGTTCATGGTTCCCATATTGCTGAAGCTTCGCTTGGAGAATTTTGAGCATGACTTTACTAGCGTGTGAGATGAGTGCAACTGTGCAGTAGTTTGAAGATGAGGTTTAACAAAGAGGAAATCATCTGCCTGGGTCTGACTTAATCACGAGCTGTTCCAGAGGCCCTCCTTGGAAAGAGACTGCAAGTGTGACAAGGGCTCCAGACTGGCCTCTGGCCAACAGCTACCAAACCAGTGAGGACAACTTAAGAACAAAGATATTAATTCTGCCAGGAGCCAAGGACCTCAAACTCGGAGTTTAGATGAGATCTCTCTTGCAGACAGGTGCCTTTAAACTTACCAGCCTACACAGAGCACCCAGCCATGCCATGCCCAGACTCGTGATCTAAAGACTGAGATAATAAATGGGTGGTGGTGGTGTTTTTAAACCACTAATGTGTCATAATTTGTTACACATCAATAGAAAACTAATACACTCAGGCACTTTTTCATATAATTAAATAACTACATCTGGGCAGGTATCTCAGATCTCATTTCACAAATCATTACTCCACCTGCTGTAGAAATACAATTGCTTCACAATTGACATGACATTAGTAGTGCACTGTCTGCTTAATTGGGTTTCCCCGGTGGCTTAGTGTTACATAATCTGCCTGCCGATGCAGGACAAGCCGGTTTGACTCCTGGGTGGGGGAAGACCCCCTGGAGGAGGAAATGGAAACCTACTCTAGTATTATTGCGGGCAGAATCGCATGGATACAAGAGCCTGACAGGCTACAAGTCCACGAGGTCGCAAAAGAGGCAGACACCACTTAGCGACTAAACAACATCTGCTTAATAGTTCTCATAGAAACATTAAAAGCCACTGGATTTGAGTCAGAATTCACTGAGAAGCTCTTCAGTGTTGACGAGCCTTTTTGGTGAGAGGACTTTACTCCCTGACCAGTTGCCTAGGGGTGGCGGGGTACACAGAGAAGAGGCTGGACTTTTGCTGCCCCCAGGCTCCACCTAGCAGCGGGGTCAGGGGTAGACGCGAGCTGAGCCAGGGCGAGGGGACAGAAAAAGGGATTCCGTTCGTCCCTTTCAGACCTAGCCCAATTGCTCAGGAAAAACACCACGCCGGCACAGTAATACCTCTAAAACCTGCGGCACGCAGCCGCTTTGAAAGAAAAGTGAAAGTGTTAGGCGCTCAGTCGCTTCAGACTCTTTGTGACCCCATCGGCTGCAGCCTGCCAGGCTCCTCTGCCCGTGAAATTCCTCGGGAAAGAATCCTGAAGTGCTTTGCCATTCCATTCTCTAGAGAATCCTCCCAACCTAGGGATCGTGCATTGCAGGTCTCCGGCATTGCAGGCAGAGTCCTCACCGTCTGAGCCACTAGGGAAGCAAACTCCCAGAGCACCTAGCAAGTTCCGAGCGTGACTAAGGATCACTGGGGCCACTCAGGGTGGCGGACAGTTCATAACACTTTCAAAGAATCTTTGAAACTCGGGAATTGTGCTCCTAGGTCGCTCTGTCCACAGACCCAGAGAGCGGCCACTAAAACCTGGACCTACCGTCTTGCCCTCTAGCCGCCATCCACAGCAAGAACCCAGACAGGTGTCACCACCCGGGAACGGCGGCGCCACGCCTCCCCACTGCGCCTGCGCGAACCGTCGCTCCCGCAGGGGCGGAGAGTACTGGCCGGACGCCGCCGCGCAGGGCGGGGTCTAGAGGCACTTCGCGCCTGCGCAAAGGACGCGACAGGCGGGGTCTAGTGCTCTTTGCGCCTGCGCAAAGGGCGCGACAGCGTCCTGCGTCGTTCCTTTTGAAACGAATGGCGGGGAACTGCTCCGGAAGCCCCCTGGCGTCGCTGTCTGCTGGGTGGAAGCGCGTACCGTCAACCGTGGGCCTGGCCATGGCGCTGCAACTCTCCCGGGAGCAAGGCATTACCTTGCGCGGGAGCGCCGAGATCGTGGCCGAGTTCTTCTGTAAGTCCTCCTCGCGCGGGGCGGAGGGCGGGGAGAGCCGAGCGCAGGCCGCCCGCAGGCCCGCGGCTCGGCCGGAGCGGCCCCGAATCCCGGCCCTTGTACCGCGGCCTCCGGGGCCGGCAGGAGGGATCAGGAAGTGGGGCGGCGGGCGCCGCCTCCGCTCGCGTTGCTCCCGGCGGAGGAGGCGGCCCGGACGCTGCGGAGTCCCGCCTTGCGAAGTGCCGCCTTGCGAAGTGCCCTTCGCGAGAGCGTTTCTTTCCGATGCAGAGCTCCTCCGACAGTCCCCGCCCCCGCAATGGCGAGGGGCCTCGGGTGGACCGTGACGGGCTAGACTTCGGGAAGCGCTGTTCTGAGCTCGGCCAGGTGTACCTGCCGACAGAACCTGGCAGGACCGGTGAGGATAAGAGGAGGAAAGAGACGGGGAGAGGCCTGCCTGGGCTTGGTACCGGTCTGTCAGTTGCCTGTTTTGACACCCTCTAATCATAAAATAGGCATTTGGACTTGTTTTACAATGAAATGAAATTTGGCACTGGTAAATTAGTGCAGTTTGGCATTTTTCTTCTGTTGCCACATAAATGCAGCTATCAGACGCAAGATTTTAAGGATTTTTTTAATGCCACTTTGTACCTACTTGGCTTTCAGCAAAACACAAACACGTGTTTAGACATTTATAACTTTACACTGTTAATGAAACCATAGCCCCATATACATATGCTTTATTTCCCCCAAAGTTACAACGTGACGATGACGTTAATATTTCTTATGTTTTCAGCATTTGGTATCAACAGTATTTTATATCAGCGTGGCATATATCCATCGGAAACCTTTACTTGAGTGCAGAAATATGGACTCACCTTGCTTGTAACTACTGATCCTGAGCTCATAAAATACCTAAATCATGTGGTGGATCAACTGAAAGGTATTTTATTGCTGAACACAGTTTTGAGTTTTGCAGGCCTTTATGTGAATAGGATCCTCGGGACTTGCCAGGTGTTTCAGTGGTGAAGAATCCATCTGCCAATGTAGGAGACACAAAAGACTCAGGTTCCATCGTGGGTCTGGAAGATCCCCTGGAGGAGGAAATGCCAAGCCACTCCAGCATTCTTGTCAGGATAATCCCATGGACAGAGGAGCCAGGCGGGTTACAGTCCATTGGGTTGTAAAGAGTTGGATAGGAGCACACATTTTCTAGCTTCTTGGTGGTCATTTTTCAGCTCTGTACAGGGTAGTGTAAATCGCACTGCCATATCCGATACAGTGAACCAGTTGGGAGGGAAGCAAATAACATACAAATTAAAAGAATTCCCACCCTTCCTCCACATTTGAGTAGACTGAATATTTTAAGGTTCAGAATCTGATATGGCTTAACAAAACAGTCTCCATCAACTCCTTCAGGGATGATAGAACACATTGGAATTTTATGTAATTATGATGGCGTTCGTTATCTGAGAAAAATACACTGCGTATATTTTTTTGTAGCTGCTTGGAGTCTGAAGCCATCAT
>NW_024070463.1:0-12909 GCF_014754425.2 Oryx dammah
TTATCAAGGCACCGGGAAGCCTGCCACGGCTGCTTCAACTCGTGAGGAAAGTGGACATGCATGTCCCCACTCGAGACGAGGACTGACTCCCCTGTGGAACCTGCAGAAATACCCCAAGTTTCATGTCAGCACTGGAGAGCATTCCTCAGGTTCCGTCATAGACTCCACACGAGATCTTAGGCCACGGCACTACTGCAGTGGAATCCCGACAGGCTCCTCGCAACTCGCATGGAGACTGGCCTTTCCTGAGGTCACAAGGGAGGGTCCCAGAGGTCCCCGTCGTATCTCGACAAGGTCCCGCCGCAACTCGAGGAAATCCAGGAGGTTCTCCCCTCCAGGCGAGATGAGGCCCTTCTCGGCTGAGGCGTCTCGAGGCAAATCTCCCCTTCCCTCTTGAACTTCGAAAGGGTCCTTCACACCCTTGCTGCCACTCTAGAAGTTCCCCGACATACTCGCCTCCACTCAAGAGGAACACCGAGGGTCTTGATAGAAATCCCACCTTTCTTCGTGAGCCTTGAAATTGTCCTTGACACCCTTGATGCAACTCAAGAAGGTTTCAGACATTCCCGTCTCACTCAAGAGGAACACCGAGGGTCCCACCACAACTCAAGAAGAGCCCTGTTTTTCCCTCGTCATCTTGAGATGAAGGTCCATTTTCCTGCTTTAATGGGAAAGGTATACTGGCTTTCCCGTGACACCTGAGGAGGAGGCGGACTCAATGTGAGACTGGAGAGAAACTCCAGGGTTCATGCCACAATCCAGAAGACCCAGATGTCCCAATCCGCTCCAGATACATCTGATTCCCCTGCACTAACTCGACTGTCACCCCGAGTATCACCTCAAAACACGATGGCAGTTGTGACAGCCCTGTGACGTCTCGAGTGAAAGCCACCTATCCCTGTGTGAAGTCGACAAGAAGCCTGACACAACTTTTTCAGCTCGAGAGGAAAGCAGATGTGCATGTCTCCACACGAGACAAAGACTGACTCCCCTGTGGAAACTCCATAGGAACACTGAGGTTCTAGTCAGCACTGGAGAGGAAACCTGAGATTCCGGCCTCAACTTTAGATGAGGACCTCATCCCCGGCACTGACGGGAGAGGAATCCCAAGAGGCCCCTCGCAACTCACATGGAGAGTGGACTTTCCTGAGGCAACATGAGCGGGTCCCTGAGGTCCCCGTCGTAATTCGGGAGGAATCCCAAGTTTCCTGCTGTAACTTGAGAAAAACCAGGAAATTCTCCCCTCATCGCGAGATGAGGCCCTTTTCCACTGTGGCATCTCGAGAGAAATCCCACCTTCCCTCTTGAGCCTCGAAAGGCTCCTTGACACTCTTGATGCAACTCAAGAAGTTCCCTGACATACCAGTCCCCACTTGAGAGGAACACCGAGTGTCCCGCCAGAACTCAAGAAGAACCCAGTTTTTCCCTCCTCATCTCGAGATGAGGGTCCATTTCCCTGCTTCATCGGGAAAGGAATCCTGGTGTTCTGTCACAACTCAAGAGGAGGCAGTCTCAATTGAAACTCGAGAGGAACTCCAGGGGTCATGCCAAAATTAAAAAAGAACCCAATGTCCCAGTCCACTACACAGAAACCTGATTCCCCAGCACTGACTCGACTCCGAGTTGTCACTCCGAGTATAGACTCGAAACATGATGACAGGTGTGACTGCCCTGTGGCACCTCGAAAGAAAGCCACAGATCCTTATGGCAACTCGACTGCACTCCCCATCCTGCCTATTTGGGGACCCGGCTCCCATCCAATGGAGGATTGAAAGGGAGACTGAAAGGTCACCTTCTCTTAATTAAAAGAGGATCCATTTTTTTGTCCTCTTTTTCCATTTAGGTTATGGTTCAAGTGTCCCATCTCAGCTTCTGTGGGTGGCTGAGTCTGCACTGGGCCTCAGGGGTAGGGGGTGGGGATACGACGCCTCCCTTGGGGAGGTGAACGGGGTACCCCCCTCATCGGCCACATCGACTGGGAAGCTCTGACATGACACTGACCATCAGCCAACCCTGCCTGGAGTTTACTGAGCTGGGCCTGTCCAGTATGGCGGCTGTTTCTGCACGCTCGAAATTCTGCTGCTAGCAAAAAGATGTGTTTGCTCAGGCACCCACCCTGGACGAAGGAGATGCCCTTGAGTGCATGGGGTCTTCCTGGGCAGCCGGTGCTGCCTGGACTCTCCCCATACCACTCAGCCTGCTCGGCCCTGGGATGTGGACACACCCAGCCCACAGACTTCTGAGCCACATCTGCAGGGGCATGCTTGACCCAGAGTTACCGCCAGGAAACCCCATCCACACACTCAGGGAAAGGACTCAGGGTTACTCGGGTGGGATGGGAGAGGGGACCTGGCCCGGGCTGGAGCTCCAGTGTTACCTTTCTTTTCCTTCGGGCAAAGGGCAAGAGGCCTCTCGGGGGGGTCCTGAGGCAGCACCGACTGCGTTGCCACACACTGTGTCGATGAGCTCTACCGAGGCCCCGGCCTCTGAAAAGGGGCAAACAGCAAAACATCCTGGCTGCCTGTGAAGTGACTGGGGGCTCCTCTTCACTGTGAGGCCTGGAGATCCAGTTTCCGAGTTCAGTTGGGTTCTGTTGCCAGGAAGTGACGTCATTTCCTGGGCTCGTTGCTGAGGTCCTTTACACAAAGCTCCCCAAGTGAACCTCTGGGTTTCTGTCTGTTCACCCATCCCCTTAGGCCATGTGCAGGCACAGTGACACACACACTGCTCATCCCACAGCTTTGGCAGGCCTGGGTGCATCCAGGGACTGAGCTCTGAGGACAACGCTCTTTCAGACAGGCTCCTTCTTCTCATCTGTGATGTGGCCCTTGACAAGCCATATGCCCCTCAGGGTTTCCCTAGTCTCTCCATCTGCGAGTGAGGTCCGTCTCTCATCTACTGCCTTGGTCTGTCAGCCTAAAACACCGAAATGCCTTTCAACCTGGGGCTGGTATCACATGGAGCTTGTGCCCTGGGAATTTCCAAAGGCAAGATGCAATACATGGCTGACCTAGCACAGAATGGGGCAGAAACAGGCCTGGATGGGCTCTGGGATGTCAGAAAAGGCACTCCCCTTCTTGCCTATTTTGGGACCCAGTCCTCCCCCCTCCCCAAAGGAGGACTGAAAGGAAGACTGGAAGGTCACCTTCTCTTATTTAAAAGAGGACCTAACTTCCTGGTCCTCTTTTTTCCATTGAGATTCTGGATCAAGTGCCCCATCGCGGCTTCTGTGGGTGGCTGAGCCTATAATGGCTCCCTGTATTCTTCTCCTTTACTCTCATAAGCTTGGCTCATTTTCCCACTTCTGCGGTGGATGGGCACTGTCATTGCTTTCAACTTCCAGATAGATTTATGAACAGGTCTGTAAAATCTACTCATTTCCTCTCTTTGGTTGACTGTCTCTCTCGAGACATGTCTTTCTTTTCCTTTCGAAATTCAGTCTCTGTCTTCCTTTTTCTCTTCCACTCTATCTCTCCTGCGGATGGATGGATGCCTTTGAATGCACATGGATATTGTTAGCTTAGGGTTAAGCTTTAGGGATTGGTTAGAGTGAGATCAAGTGTTTAGGTTGGAGTTGGTGTTGCGGGATGGGACAAAGGTGGTGCGTTTTCTCTTGGAGACTTGAGTGCTGTTTGTTCTTAGTGTATTTTACATTGGAACCGCTTATTAGATACATGACTTGCAAGTCATCTCATGTTCAGTTTACTATCTTTTTTATTTGTGAAAGCTTGATCAATGGTGGCTCAGATGGTAAAGCGTCTGCCCGCAATGTGGGGCCCTGGTTTGATCCCTGGAATGGGAAGATCCCCTGGAGAAGGAAATGGCAACCCACTCCAGTACTCTTGCCTAGAAAATTCCATGGATGGAGGAGCCTGGTGGGCTAAAGTCCATGGAGTCACAAAGAGTCAGACACGACTTAGCGACTGCACTTTACTTGTGGTTGGAACACAGATTTGTAGTTTCTACACCACTAAAGGTTGTGTGTGGCTGCAGGAGGGCTGAGAGGAGCTACCGGATGTTCTAGGTCAGGAGGGGCGGGCCTGATGACATCCCCGTCGTTTAAAGTAAGGAGCAGTGGCTGCACTTTGCTTGAGCAGCCATGAATAGATACCCCACGACCAAGGTAAGAGAAACCCAAGTAAGACGGCAGGTGTTGGGAGACAGTATCAGAGGGCAGACACACTGAGACCATAACCACAGACAACTAGCCAATCTGATCACATGGACCACAGCCTCTTCTAGCTCAGTGAAACTAGGCCATGCCTTGAGGGGCCACCCAAGGCGGACGGGTCATGATGGAGAGGGCTGACAGAATGTGGTCCACTGGAGAAGGGAATGGCAATCCACTTCAGTATTCTTGGCTTGAGAACCCCATGATCAGTATGAAAAGGCAAAATGAGAGGACACTGAAAGAGGAACTCCTAGGTTGGTAAGGGCCCAATATGCTACTGGAGATCAGTGGAGAAAAAAACTCCAGAAAGACTGAAGGGATGGAGCCAAAGAAAACACAATACCCAGCTGTGGATGTGACTGGTGAAACAAGCAAGATCCGATGTTGTAAAGAGCAATACTGCATAGGAACCTGGAATGTTAGGTTCAGGAATCAAGGCAACGTGGAAGTGTTCAAACAGGTGATGGCAAGAGTGAACATTGACACTCTAGGAATCAGCGAACTCATATTGACTGGGATGGGTGAATTAGCTCAGATGAACATTGTATCTACTACTGAGGGCAGGAATCCCTTATAAGAAATGGAATAGCCATCATGGTCAGCAAAAGAATCTGAAGGGCAGTACTTGGATGCCCTCTCAAAAACGTCAGAACGATCTCTGTTCTTTTCCAAGGCAAACCATTCAATATCAGGTAATCCAAGCCTATGCCCCAACCAGTAATGCTGAAGAAGTTGACGTTGAACGGTTCTATGAAGACTTTCAAGAACTTTTCGAACTAACACCCCAAAAAGTTGTTCTTTTCATTCTAGGAGACTGGAATGCAAAAGTAGGAGGTCAAGAAACACCTGGAATATTAGGCAAATTTGACCTTGGAATACGGAATGAAGGAGGGCAAATAACAGAATTTTGCCAAGAGAACACACTGGTCATAGCAAACACCCTCTTCCAACAACACAAGAGAAGACTCTACACATGGACATCATCAGATGGTCAGCACTGAAATCAGACTAAGTATATTCTTTGCAGCCAAAGGTGGAGAAGCTCCATACAGTGTGCAAAAACAGATGAGGAGCTGACTGGCTCAGATCATGAAGTTCTAATTGCTAAATTTAATGTAGCAATCTAATTTGAAAATCTAATTGCTAGACTTAAATGGAAGAAAGTAGGAAAAACTACTAGACAGTTCAGGTATGACCTAAATCAAATCCCTGATGATTATACAGTGGAAGTGAGAAATAGATTTAAAGGATTAGATCTGATAGAGTGCCTGATGACCTATGGACAGAGGTTCGTGACATTGTACAGGAACAGGGATCAAGACCATCCCAAATAAAACTAAACGCAAAAAAGCAAAATGGCTGTCTGAGGAGGCCTTACAAATAGCTGTGAATAGAAGAGAAGAGAAAAGCAAAGGAGAAAAGGAAAGCTATAAGCATCTGAATGCATCATTCCAAAGAATAGTAAGGAGAGAGAAGAAAGCCTTCAGGAGCAAACAATGCAAAGAAATAGAGGAAAGCAACAGAGTGGAAAAGGCTAGAGATCTTGCAAAGAAAATTAGAGATACCAAGGAATAATTTCATGCAAAGATGGGCTCGATAAAGACAGAAATGGTATGGACCTAAGAAGCAGAATATTAAGAAGAAGTTGCAAGTATTCACAGAACTGTACCAGAAAGATCTTAACAACCCAGATAATCACGATGGTGTGATCACTCACCTATTACCAGACATCCTGGAATGTGAAGTCAAGTGGGCCTTAGCATCACTATGAATATATTAGTGGAGGTGATGGATTTCCAGTAGAGCTATTTCAACCCCTGAAAGATGAAGCTGTGAAAGTGCTGCACTCGATATGCCAGCAAAATTGGAAAACTCAGTGTCCTCAGGACTAGAAAAGGTCAGTTTTCCTTCCAAGGCCAAAGATTGCTCAAACTACCGCCAAGTTGCGCTCCTCTGACACACTAGTAAAGTAATGGTCAAAATTCTCCAAGCAAGGCTTCAGCAAAACATGAACCGTGAACTTCCAGATATTCAAGCTGGTTTTAGAAAACGCAGAGGAACCAGAGATCAAATTGCCAACATCCACTGAATCGTCGACAAAGCAAGAGAGTTCTAGAAAAACATCTATTTTGGCTTTACTGACTATGTCAGAGCCTTTGACTGTGTGGATCACAATGAAGTGTTGGAAAATGTTCAAGAGATGGGAATACCAGACCACCTGACCTGCCTCTTAGGAAACCTATAAGCAGGTCATGAAGCAAAAGGTAGAATTTGACATGGGACAACAGACTGATTCCAAATAGGAAAAGGAGTACCATCAAGGCTGTATATTGTCCCCTGCTTCTGTAACTTATATGCAGAACACGTCATGAAAAGGCTGGGCTGGAAGAAGCACAAGCTGGAATCAAGATTGCCAGGAGAAATATCAATAACCTGAGATATGCAGATGACAACACCCTATGGTAGAAAGTGAAGAGGAACTAAAGAGCCTCTTGATAAAAGTGAAAGGGCAATTCAGTTCAGTCGCTCAGTCGTGTCCGACTCTTTGCGACCCCATGAATCACAGAACGCCAGGCCTCCCTGTCCATTACCATCTCCTGGAGTTCACTGAGACACTTCCATCGAGTCCTTAATGCCATCCAGCAATCTCATCCTCGGTCGTCCCCTTCTCCTCCCGCCCTCAATCTCTCCCAGCATCAGAGTCTTTTCCAATGAGTCAACACTTCGCATGAGGAGGCCAAAGTACTGAAGCTTCAGCTTTAGCATCATTCCTTCCAATGAAATCCCAGGGCTGATCTCCTTCAGAATGGACTGGTTGGATCTACTTGCAGTCCAAGGGACTCTCAAGAGTCCTCTCCAACACCACAGTTCAAAAGCATCAATTATTCTGTGCTCAGCCTTCTTCACAGTCCAACTCTCCCATCCATACATGACCACAGGAAAAACCATAGCCTTGACTAGACGGACCTTAGTCGGCAAAGTAATGTCTCTGCTTTTGAATATGCTATCTAAGTTGGTCATAACTTTTCTTCCAAGGAGTAAGCATCTTTTAATTTCATGGCTGCAGTCACAATCTGCAGTGATTTTGGAGTCCAAACAAATAAAGTCTGACACTGTTTCCACTGTTTCCCCATCTATTTCCCATGAAGTGATGGGACCAGATGCCATGATCTTCGATTTCTGAATGTTGAACTTTAAGCCAACCTTTTCATTCTCCTCTTTCATTTTCATCAAGAGGCTTTTTAGCTCCTCTTCACTTTCTGCCATAAGGGTGGTGTCATCTGCATATCTGAGGTTACTGATATTTTTCCCGGCAGTCTTGACTCCAGCTTGTGTTTCTTCCAGTCCAGCGTTACTCAAGATGTACTCTGCATAGAAGTTAAATAAGCAGGGTGACAATATACAGCCTTGACGTACTCCTTTTTCTATTTGGAACCAGTCTGTTGTTCCATGTCCAGTTCTAACTATTGTTTCCTGACCTGCATAAAGATTTCTCAAGAGGCAGGTCAAGTGGTCTGCTATTCCCATCTCTTTCAGAATTTTCTACAGTTTATTGTGATCTGCACAGTCAAAGGCTTTGGCATAGTCAATAAAGCAGAAACAGATGTTTTTCTGGAATTCTCTTGCTTTTTTGATGACTCAGCAGATGGTGGCAATTTGATCTCTGGTTCTTCTGCCTTTTCTAAAACCAGCTTGAACATCAGGGAGTTCACGGTTCACATATTGCTGAAGCCTGGCTTGGAGAATTTTGAGCATTACTTTACTAGCATGTGAGATGAGTGCAATTGTGCAGTAGTTTGAGCATTCTTTGGCATTGCCTTTCTTTGGAATTGGAATGAAAGCTGACCTTTCCCAGACTTGTGGCCACTGCTGACTTTTCCAAATTTGCTGGCATATTGAGTGCAGCACTTTCAAAGCCTCATCTTTCAGGATTTGAAACAGCTCAACTGGAATTCCATCACCTGCTCTAGCTTTGTTCGTAGTGATGCTTTCTAAGGCCCACTTGACTTCACATTCCAAGATGTCTGGCTCTAGATTAGTGATCACATCATCATGATTATCTGGGTCGTGAAACGTGAAAATCTTTTTTTGTACAGTTCTCCAGTGTATTCTTGCCACCTCTTCTTAATATCTTCTGCTTCTGTTAGGTCCATACCATTTCTGTCCTTTATCGAGGCCATCTTTGCATGAAATGTTCCCTTGGTATCTCTAATTTTCTTAAAGTGATCTCTGGTCTTTCCCATTCTGTTGTTTTCCTCTGTTTCTTTGCATTGATCCCTGAAGAAGGCTTTCTTATTTCTTCTTGCTATTATTTGGAACTCTGCATTCAGATACTTATAACTTTCCTTTTCTCCTTTGCTTTTTGCTTCTCTTCTTGTCACAGCTATTTGTAAAACGTCCCCAGAAAGAAAGTGAAAGATGAGAGTGAAATCGTTGGCTTCAAGCTCAACTTACAGAAAATTAAGATCGTGGTATCTGTCCCATCACGTCAGGGCAAATAGATGGGGAATAGTGGAAACAGTGTCAGACATTATTTTGAGGTGACTCCAAAATCACTGCAGATGATGATTGCAGCCATGAAATTAAAAGACGCTTACTCCTTGGAAGAAAAGTTATGACCAACTTAGATAGCATATTCAAAAGCAGAGACATTAATTATTTTGCCAAAATCGTTCCATCTAATCAAGGCTATGGTTTTCGCAGTTGTCACGTATGGATGTGACAGTTGGACTGTGAAGAAAGCTGAGTGCCGAGGAATTGATGTTTTGGAGCTGTGGTGTTGGAGAAGACTCTTGAGAGTCCCTAGGACTGCAAGGAGATCCAACCAGCCCATTCTGAGGGAGGGCAGCCTGGGATTTCTTTGGAAGGAATGATGCTAAATCTGAAACTCCAGCAATTTGGCCACCTTATGCGAATAGTTGATTCATTGGAAAAGACTCTGATGCTAGGAGGGATTGGGGGTAGGAGGAGAAGGGGACGACAGAGGATGACATAGCTGGATGGCATCATTGACTCGATGGACATGAGTTTGAGTGGACTCAGGGCATTGGTGATGGACAAGGAGGCCTGGCGTGCTACGATTTATGTGGTCGAAGAGAGTTGGACACGACTGAGCGACTGAACTGAACTGAACTGAACTGAACTGAACATGTAAAGGAAGAGAGGAGGCCACCCATTGGGGCTATTTTGCACCCACTGGGAAAGTAAGTTGGATCCCTGCCTAACAAAACACCACCATAGCAATTAAGATACATGCGAAGAATCAACAATTGAAAGGAAAACTTGACACATTTTATAACAATTTTGGATGAGTGAATGCCTTACTTTATAATCGTGGTATTATGCATTTTTAAAGATTTTTTAATTTTAGGCATACAGCAACGTGATTGAGGGATTCAGTGTCTCAAGGGCTTCCTTGGACAAAATTAACTCCATTGGAGGGGCCCCTAGATCATGTCCTCTACTCAGAACTGGCAAGAATCCTGAAAACACAGAGCAGCATGTGGTGGTGCTAGTGGGTATTTTTTCACTGAATCAATTATTCTACCATGACACACAGAAGAAGCCTAGATGCTAGGAGGGGGATCTCCAAACTTCCCTTCAAACTGGAGGCCTTGTTCCCTTGAATAGTGTTGCATGAAACTACGCTTGGGAAGGGAAGAGTTGTGTCATGAATGTTTTGTCTGCAGAGAACAAAGTGCTGTGCAGAGACGTTGTGCAAGCTCGTCCCAAGACACGGAGCACAAGGACACAGTGACCTGATGCTCAGCCCTGCTCTTGGGGCATTGCACTCTCTCCACCCCTGACATATGATGAGGCCCTCACAGGTGTCCTGGAGAGTATGGGCACATGACCTGAATCTGTCCAATCTGTGTGCTCCATCCTCCCTGGCTACTGTGAAGGGCTCAGGACTTGGGCAATGACCAATTGGGGCCTAGGGCCGGGACTCAGCCTGCAATCAAGGGGAAGAGGAGCTCTGGTTCTGCTGGAAGGTGGGGTGGCTGGTGAGGTCAGTCTACAGCAGTGGGAGGAGCGTGAGGTCAGCCTGGGGTGATTGGTGACCATTCGGCTCCCGTCAGGGCAGAAGCACTGGCTTGAGAATGAGGGCATTGCTAAGACCAGGTTTTGAGAGCACTGGCTCTTGCTGTGGTCCCGAAGCTCCACCTGAGACTGGAGGGAAGACATCTGCCTGTGAGTCCTCCTGCTTATCTGTGAGCTTGTGGAACCATGCGGGGTTTTCTGTGCAGAGGGCTAAGTGGAGACCATGCAAATGCAAGTGTGTGGATTTTGGTTGGCTTCAGGGAAGAAATGCCAGATGGCATTGGGAGACTCCATTCTAATCTGGATTCAGGGGATCTCTCTTGAAAGTGAATGGAGAAGTCCTTCAGTCGTGTCCAACTCTTTGCAACCCGGTAGACTATAGGATCCATGTAATTGTGCAGGCAAGAATACTGGAGTGGGCAGCCTTTCCCTTCTCCAGGGGATCTTCCAAACCCAGGGGTCATACTCAGGTCTCCACAGGCAAGTGGATTCTTTACCGGCTGAGCCACAAAGAGGCCCAAGTATATTGGGCTGGTAGCCTTTCCCTTCTGCAGTAGATCAGAATTTCCTAACTCAGGAATCAAACTGGGCTCTCCTGCAATGCAGGAGGATACTTCTCTAGCTGAGGTATCAGGGAAGCCCAATATTTCCTAAGGGCAGCTTCTAATTGTAGGATTACCCTAATGAGTCTTCACAGGTTTAAGGTCGCAACCTGCTAAGGTAGCAATTGATGTCCTTAGTCTAAAGGACAAAACTGGAATTCTAAGAAGGGGGTAACCCAGACAAACCCCGCAGTTCCTACTGTTAAAACTCAGGGAATCCGCATGATGAAGCTTGTCCATGTGACAGGGGCTAAGGCACCCCGCCCACACTGGGTGCTGCGGTGACCTGACTTGGTAACTACAGTCTGGCAGCTAGGAGCATCACAAAATCAGTTTGCACTGAAGAAAGGAATGGCACCTCCCTTCATCCAACCCACCACACACTCCGGGCCCTCCCACAGCTTGCTCCCTTTCTCTTGCTTTCTGAGGAAATTAGAGTCATGCTCATGTGACCATATTGGCTGTCCAATGTTCACAGGCTAACACTGGAGCTGCTAAAGGAGAGGCCAAGAGCCTTTGGCCCTGAGAATCTCTCTTTCCTTTGCACCATCGAAGCCCTCCTCCACACTTGCACACCACAGGCCTTTTCTGAGACGCATAGGGGCCCTCCCTCAGTTTGCAACGTGTTGTATCCAATGCTGTCTTTTCAATGCCTCCCTTGAAACTCAATTCATGTGCTCCTTTGCCTGCATGGTGGCCCACCTGGCTGCCATGGGAGGGACAGAGCTGACTGTGAATCCAAAGGTCAGATCTGACAGCTGGGAATCTGTGTATAAAGGACCTGGTTATTCCCACTGTAGAGGCTGAAAGAGGCTCCAGGGGTTCAGAACTAGGGCTTGGGCCTAAGTGATTCCACAGGCGTTTGGATGCCAGGGGAGGCTTCTGGCTCTAGTGGGGATGGGGCGAGTTTCTTGAGGTTCTGAAGTAACACTGTGCGCAGGTTCACGGTGCATAGAGAAGAGAAGGTGGAGTCTACCCTGGAGGTGGTCGCAGTTCATGGCTGAGCCAGCTGCCTTCCTGAGGGTTGGATGTGGGGTAGAGGAAGAGACCCAGGTCTGCTTCCTCGTGTAGTACCCAGGGCATGTTGACACCAGACTAAACGCTTACACGGTGATGACCATCATTGCTGTCTGCAAAGGATTTACACTGGTATGTTTCTTCACCTGAGAGCTCAGACCATCTCAAAACTACACTGGCCATGGTCATGGCCTGTCCACCCTCAAATGTTTCTGCTCTTCCTTACTGAACATTCATTTCCAAGAGGGTTTTTTGGCCATAGGATGTTGGGTTTTCTCTAGCTTTGTCCAATGAGGAACGCTTTTTGGTCGTTGGTGTTGTTCATTTACCAGCTCTCTCCTTTGACTTCTTCTGTGAATTTGTTTGTGGAACAGGAAGAGCTCCACATCTCCCTTCTGGCTGAGAAGTCACATTTACAACAGCAATGCCTGACTGGAGGTTCTGATCACATTTGCCGAAAGGGCTTCGTTTTGCAGATGACATCCTGAAAGTACGTACACTCTCTTTTCGGTTACCCAAAGGCTACTATGTCCAGTGAAATAATAACAATAATTCTTAAGTTAGTCTTCCAATATGTGGAGAGTCTGAAAAATCCCCTGCAGCATGGAAAAGATATCGACTCCAGTATTCTGGCCTAGATAACTCCATGGACTGTAAAAACCATGGGAATTCAAAGAGTCTAACAAGTTTAAGAGCCTATAACATTCCCTTTCTGTCAGAAAAGAAAATCCATTTTTTTAAATCATTTCAGTGATTGGCATTGATTGAGGACATCCAAAGAATGGGAAGAAATGGAGAATGAAGAACACTAAATGTTGTTAGGTGGGGGAGGGAGGAATTGGGAGTGCTTGACATGAATCCAGGCTTTGCTTGGAAGTGGGGGGATACAATGAGAAGGTGCGAATGTAGACTCTGTTGATGGCTACACAGCACTGTGAAGGCCTTAATATTCCCAAATTGTTTCAATTAAAGTAAAATGTATTAACAAAAACTTAACAGAAAAAAATACATAAAGCAGTAAAAATATAAAACATCACAAGAAAACTCCACAAAAACAAGATGCAAATATGCTCAGGG
>NW_024070464.1:0-12904 GCF_014754425.2 Oryx dammah
AAGAATTGATGCTTTTGAACTGTGGTGTTGGAGAAGACTCTTGAGAGTCCCTTGGACTGCAAGGAGATCCAACCAGCCCATTCTAAAGGAGATCAGCCCTGGGATCTTTGGAAGGAATGATGCTAAAGCTGAAACTCCAGTACTTTGGGCACCTCATGCGAAGAGTTGACTCACTGGAAAAGATTCTGATGCTGGGAGGGATTGGGGGCAGGAGGAGAAGGGGACGACACAGGATGAGATGGCTGGATGGCATCACTGACTCGATAGACGTGAGTCTGAGTGAACTCCGGGAGTTGGTGATGGACAGGGAGGCCTGGCATGCTGCGATTCATGGGGTCACAAAGAGCCAGACACGACTGAGTGACTGAACTGAACTGAACTGAAGGAAAGAATGTTGAAGATAAGAAAACAGAGGAGAGAAAGAGACTGATATTCCTTTGTTTACATAGAAAGCCAATAAAACTCTGAGACAAGAAGTTTGCCATGTTCACGGAGGCCACAGGTGCCCTCCCGGTCTCCCGAGGGAGTGAAGACACAGAACGTTTTCCCATTCAGGTCTTAGAAACCTGGGCAGATAAGTGAATGCAGGGAGCCTCTATGCTCCAAGGGATCAGCCTGAAAAAGAAAGTAAGAGAGAGAAAAAAAGACACGGGGTGACCAAGCTGCTTCGAGCGAGGCCCAATAGCTTTATTTTTAAAAGGTACTTTTATACCTTGCCTTATACATTAAGGGAAATGAAAGATGCAAGGTCATACAGAGTCAGCCCAAACATTCCAACAGTTTTGCCCTTATCAAAACCAGGATTTTTTCTGTATACCTTTCCCACAAATGATGTTGTGTACAGTATCTTCTAGCCTTGGAGGCCGGTGAACATTTTATGACCCTCTTTTGATAAAGGCTGCTCAACCAGAAAACTTATTTTCCCTCAAAGTGTCTTTTTCTTTATATTTTTAATCTATGTCAGCCTCAGAAAATGCTAAACAGAGTTACATTTTTCACAAAGCAAAGGTGCAGTGAGTTACAAGAAAGAACCAATTAGCTCAAAAGTCTGATGTGGTTAATTTCAAGGCTACACTTGTTTTTCTTACATTCTCACTATGTTAACTAATGCATTCCCAGGTGCACAGTGGATAAGGAATATGGGAACTTAGCAACAAGCATTGGCCCAGTAATTAAATCCTACACCAGCACTACTCTAATAACTTTTAACTCTTTAAAAGGCTCTATGTTTTAGGCTTTCCATGCCTCTCACAGCTGGGAATCTGTAAATAATTATATGTGTAGTTGCAAGAGTCTGGATATACCTACCAAGCAAGCTAGAATGCTAAAAGAGGGGGGGGTGATTTGAAATATTCCTCTCATGTCCAGCAGACTTATTAGCTATAGCCTTAAGTTGATTTTCTCCAGAGAAAGGGGGTCAGGGATAGCCCCCTGTTAATGTCAGAGGAGTTGGTGAAAGTCATGAAATAGTAAAACAGACAGATTCTGGTTTTGGGGTAGATGCTTGAGAAACCCTAGGGAGCCCCTTGAGTCCTGAAGCCTTGCTTAACAGTTCTCTTCCACATGACCTTTGCTATGGGTGGGATCTCCCGTGCTGGCTCCCGGCAAGCTCTAATAATTTTCTGGTGGAGTCTTTATGGTTCTCTATGTAGAGGATCTTTTCCTCCTTGGCTTTTCACTTCTCTTCTTTTCACAGCTATTTGTAAGCGCTCCCCAGACAGCCATTTTGCTTTTTTGCATTTCTTTTCCATGGGGATGGTCTTGATCCCTGTCTCCTGTACAATGTCATGAACCTCATTCCATAGTTCATCAGGTACTCTATCTATCAGACCTAGGCCCTTAAATCTATTTCTCACTTCCACTGTATAATCATAAGGGATTTGATTTAGGTCATACCTGAATGGTCTAGCGGTTTTCCCTGCTTTCTTCAATTTAAGTCTGAATTTGGTAATAAGGAGTTCATGATCTGAGCCACAGTCAGCTCCCGGTCTTGTTTTTGTTGACTGTATAGAGCTTCTCCATCTTTGGCTGCAAAGAATATAATCAATCTGATTTCGGTGTGGACCATCTGGTGATGTCCATGTGTAGAGTCTTCTCTTGTGTTGCTGGAAGTGGGTGTTTGCTATGACCAGTGCATATTCTTGGCAAAACTCTATTAGTCTTTGCCCTGCTTCATTCCATATTCCAAGGCCAAATTTGCCTGATATTCCAGGTGTTTCTTGACTTCCTACTTTTGCATTTCAGTCCCCTATAATGAAAAGGACATCTTTTGGGGGTGTTAGTTCTAAAAGGTCTTGTAGGTCTTCATAGAACCATTCAACTTCAGCTTCTTCAGCATTACTGGTTGGGGCATAGACTTGGATTACTGTGATATTGAATGGTTTGCCTTGGAAACAAACAGAGATCATTCTGTCGTTTTTGAGATTGCATCCAAGTACTGCATTTTGGACTATTTTGTTGACCATGAGGGCTACTCCATTTCTTCTGAGGATTCCTGCCCGCAGTAGTAGATATAATGGTCATCTGAGTTAAATTCACCCATTCCAGTCCATTTTAGTTCACTGATTCCTAGAATGTCAACGTTCACTCTTGCCATTTCCTGTTTGACCACTTCCAATTTGCCTTTTTTCATGGACCTGACATTCCAGGCTCTGATGTAATGTTGCTCTTTACAGCACTGGACCTTGCTTCTATCACCAGTCACATCCACAGCTGGGTATCATTTGTACTTTGCTCCATCCCTTCATTCTTTCTGGAGTTATTTCCCCACTGGTCTCCAGTAGCATATTGGGCACCTACTGACCTGGGGAGTTCCTCTTTCAGTATCCTATCATTTTGCCTTTTCATACTGTTCATGGGGTTCTCAAGGCAAGAATACTGAAGTGGTTTGCCATTCCCTTCTCCAATGGACCACATTCTGTCAGACCTCTCCACCATGATCCGCCTGTCTTGGGTTGCCCCATGGGCATGGCTTAGTTTCATTGACTTAGACAAGGCTGTGGTCCTAGTGTGATTAGATTGATAGTTTGCTGTGAGTATGTTTTCAGTGTGTCTGCCCTCTGATGCCCTCTTGCAACACTTACCATCTTACTTGGGTTTCTCTTACCATGGGCGTGGGGTATCTCTTCATGGCTGCTCCAGCAAAGCACAGCCGCTGCTCCTTACCTTGGATAAGGGGTATCTCCTCCCGCCACCCTTCCTGACCTTCAATGTGGGATGGCTCCTTTAGGCCCTCCTGTGCCTGCAGAGCCACCTCTCCTTGGACGTAGGGTTTCTCTTCCCAGCCGCTGCCCCTGGCCTTGGGCTTTAGAACTGGACATGGAACAACAGACTGGTTCCAAATAGGAAAAGGAGTACATCTAGGCTGTATATTGTCACCCTCCTTATTTAACTTATATGCAGAGTACATCATGAGAAACACTGGACTGGAAGAAACACAAGCTGGAATCAAGATTGCTGTGAGAAATATCAATAACCTCAGATATGCAGATGACACCACCCTTATGGCAGAAAGTGAAGAGGAACTAAAAAGCCTCTTGATGAAAGTGAAAGAGGAGAGTGAAAAAGTTGGCTTAAAGCTCAACATTCAGAAAACGAAGATCATGGCATCTGTTCCCATCACTCCATGGGAAATAGATGGGGAAACAGTGGAAACAGTGTCAGACTTTATTTTGGGGGGGCTCCAAAATCACTGCAGATGTTGATTGCAGCCATGAAATTAAAAGACACTTACTCCTTGGAAGAAAAGTTATGACCAACCTAGATAGCATATTCAAAGCAGAGACATTACTTTGCCTACTAAGGTCCATCTAGTCAAGGCTATCGTTTTTCCAGTGGTCATGTATGGATGTGAGAGTTGGACTGTGAAGAAGGCTGAGTGCTGAAGAATTGATGCTTTTGAATTGTGGTGTTGGAGAAGAGTCTTGAGAGTCCCTTGGACTGCAAGGAGATCCAACCAGTCCATTCTGAAGGAGATCAGCCCTGGGATTTCTTTGGAAGGAATGATGATAAAACTGAAACTCCAGGACTTTGGCCACCTCATGCGAAGAGTTGACTCATTGGAAAAGACTTTGATGCTGGGAGATATTGGGGGCAGGAGGAGAAGGGGACGGCCAAGGATGGGATGGCTGGATGGCATCACTGACTCGATGGATGTGAGTCTGAGTGAACTCCAGGATTTGGTGATGGACAGGGAGGCCTGGCGTACTGCGATTCATGGGGTCGCAAAGAGTCGGACATGACTGAGCGACTGAACTGAACTGAACTGATGTAGAGGATCATGTCATCTGCAAACAGTGAGAGTTTTACTTCTTCTTTTCCAGTTTGGATTCCTTTTATTTCTTTATCTGCTCTGATTGCTGTGGCCAAAACTTCCAGAACTATGTTGAATAGTAGCAGTGAAAGTGGGCACCCTTGTCTTGTTCCTGACTTTAGGGGAAATGCTTTCAATTTTTCACCATTGAGGATAACGTTTGCTGTGGGTTTGTTATATATAACTTTTATTATGTTGAGGTATGTTCCTTCTATTCCTGCTTTCTGGAGAGTTTTTTATCATAAATGGATGTTGAATTTTGTCAAAGTCTTTCTCTGCATCTATTGAGATAATCATATGGCTTTTATTTTTCAATTTGTTAGTGTGGTGAATTACATTGATTGAATGCGGATATTGAAGAATCTTTGCATCCCTGGAATAAAGCCCACTTGGTCATGGTGTATGATCTTTTTAATGTGTTGCTGGATTCTGATTGCTAGAATTTTGTTAAGGATTTTTGCATCAATGTTCCTCAGTGATATTGGCCTGTAGTTTTCTTTTCTTGTGGCATCTTTGTCAGGTTTTGGTATTAGGGTGATGGTGGCCTCATAGAATGAGTTTGGAAGGTTACCTTCTTCTGAAATTTTCTGGATGAGTTTGAGTAGGATAGGTGTTAGCTCTTCTCTAAATTTTTGGTAGAATTCAGCTGTGAAGCCATCTGGACCTGGGCTTTTGTTTGCTGAAAGATTTCTGATTATAGTTTCAATTTCTATGCTTGTGATAGGTCTGGTAAGATTTTCTATTTCTTCCTGATTCAGTTTTGGAAAGTTGTACTTTTCTAAGAATTTATCCATTTCTTCCACGTTGTCCATTTTATTGGCATATAAGTGCTGATAGTAGTCTCTTATGATCCTTTGTATTTCTGTGTTGTCTGTTGTGATCTCTCCATTTTCATTTCTAATTTTATTGATTTGAATTTTCTCCCTTTGTTTCTTGATGAGTCTGGCTAATGGTCTGTCAATTTTATTTATCCTTTCAAAGAACCAGCTTTTGGCTTTGTTGATTTTTGCTATGGTCTCTTTTGTTTCTTTTGCATTTATTTTTAAGATTTGCATAATTTTTAAGATTTCTTTCCTTCTACTAACCCTGGGGTTCTCCAATTCTTCCTTTTCTAATTGCTTTAGGTGTAGAGTTAGGTTATTTATTTGACTTTTTTTCTTGTTTCTTGAAGTATGCCTTTATTGCTATGAACTTTCCCCTTACCACTGCTTTTATAGTGTCCCACAGGTTTTGGGTTGTTGTGTTTTCATTTTCATTTGTTTCTATGCATATTTTGATTTCTTCTGTGATTTGTTGGTTATTCAGAAGTGTGTTGTTCAGCCTCCATATGTTGGAATTTTTCATAGTTTTTCTCCTGTAATTGAGATCTAATCTTAATGTATTATGGTCAGAAAAGATGCTTGGAATGATTTCAATTCTTTTGAATTTATCAAGGCTAGATTTATGGCCCAGGATGTGATCTATCCTGGAGAAGGTTCCGTGAGCACTTGAGAAAAAGGTGAAATTCATTGGTTTAGGGTGAAATGTCCTATAGATATCAATTAGGTCCAACTGGTCTATTGTATCATTTAAAGTTTATGTTTCTTTGTTAATTTTCCATTTAGTTGATCTGTCCATAGGTGTGAGTGGGGTATTCAAGTTACTCCAAAACCACTGACACCTCATAACTCATTACTGGACACTTCATTGCACTCCAGAGAGAATAATTCCAGCTCCAGGCACCAGAACTCTGACACAAGCTTCCCTAACCAAGAAACCTTGACAAGCCACTGATACAACCCCATCCACAGTGAGGAAACTCCATAATAAAGAGAACTCCACAAACTGCCAGAATATAGAAAGGCCACCCCAAACACAGTAATATAACCAAGAGGAAGAGACAGAGGAATACCCAGCAGGTAAAGGAACAGGATAAATACACACCATACCAAACAAAAGAGGAAGAGATAGGGAATCTACCTGATAAATAATTCTGAATAATGATAGTGAAAATGATCCAAAATTTTGAAATCAAAATGGAATCACAGATAAATAGTCTGGAGACAAGGATTGAGAAGATGCAAGGAAGGTTTAACAAGGACCTAGAAGAAATAAAAAAGAGTCCATATATAATGAATAATGCAATAAATGAGATCAGAAACACTCTGGAGGCAACAAATAGTAGAATAACAGAGGCAGAAGATAGGACTAGTGAATTAGAAGATAGAATGGTAGAAATAAATGAATCAGAGAGGAAAAAAGAAAAACGAATTAAAAGACATGAGGACAATCTCAAAGACCTCCAGGACAATATTAAATGCCCCAACATTCGAATCATAGGAGTCCCAGAAGAAGACAAGAAGAAAGATCATGAGAAAATACTTGAGGAGATAATAGTTGAAAACTTCCCTAAAATGGGGAAGGAAATAATCACCCAAGTCTAAAAAACCCAGAGAGTCCCAAACAGGATAAACCCAAGGCAAAACACCGCAAGACACATATTAATCAAATTAACAAAGATCAAACATAAAGAACAAATATTAAAAGCTGCAAGGGGAAAACAACAAATAACACACAAGGGGATTCCCATAAGGATAACAGCTGCTCTTTCAATAGAAACTCTTCAGGCCAGGAGGGAATGGCAAGACATACTTAAAGTGATGAAAGAAAATAACCTACAGCCCAGATTACTGTACCCAGCAAGGATCTCATTCAAATATGAAGGAGAAATCAAAAGCTTTACAGACAAGCAAAACCTGACAGAATTCAGCACCACCAAACCAGCTCTCCAACAATTGCTAAAGGATATTCTCTAGACAGGAAACACAAAAAGGGTGTATAAACCCAAACTCAAAACAGTAAAGTAAATGGCAACGGGGTCATACTTATCAATAATTACCTTAAACATAAATGGGTTGAATGCCCCAACCAAAAGACAAAGACTGGTGAATGGATACAAATACTAACATTTTTTTTAAGTCTATATTACCTGATATCAGTACTGCTACTCCAGCTCTTTTATGGTTGTTTAAAGTTGTTCTTTTTTACTTTCAACATATTTATATCTTTGAATCTGAAGTATGTATCTTATATACTTAGATTTCTTTTTATCCAATCTGATAATGTCTGCTTTCTGAGTAGATTCTTTAATACATTCACAGTTAATGTTATTATCCATATGGCTGAACTTACAACTGCTATTTTTCATTGTGTTTTCTATATATCTTGAGTCTTTTCTGTTTCTCTATTCTTCCCTTATTGTCTTCTTTTGTAATGGATGGATTTATGTCTTAGTGGTCATTCAAGGGCTTACAATATCTATCTTAAATATCAGAATTTATATTTATATTGACTTAATTCCAGAAATACAGGAACTTTACTCCTCTATAGCTTCATTCATTCCCCACCTTCTTACAGTATTACTGTTATACACACTGTGTGTGATTTCTATATGGTACAAACTGTTATAATTAATTTATATTACCATAGAAGTTGAGAGGAGAGAGATACATTTCTCTTGTTACATTAAGCTACTCATTTACTCTTTATTGTTCTCTTCACTCTTTTCTGTAGATTCACACCCTACACGGTGTCACTCTCTGACTTCAATACAACTTTTGTTTCTACTAGTTTCCTTTGTTCTCAAATATATTTCATTTCTGAATGTCACAGGCTCAACAACATGCATACTGTTTTACACAGTTATTTTAAAGTCAGTCAGAAGAATCAAGGAGAAGAAGCACACAGCTATATTATATTTTATATAAATGAAAAGTGTGTTTACCAATGATATGTGTGAGTGTGCGTGGTCTTCTGTAATTTACCTTCACATTGAAGAACACTCTTTAGTGTCAGAAGGCAGGTCTGTTAGCAACTAATTCTCACGGTTTTGTTTCTCCAAGGATGCCTCTATTCCATTTTCATTTATGAACACTTGTTTTGTTGGATGTAAGGTCTCAGTTTGTTACTTTCAATTCAGTATCTGAATGATGTCACACTGCCTTTTGGCCTCCCTTACTTCTGATAAGCTTGCTTCTAATATTCCTGGGGTTTCCTTGTATGTGATGAGTTATTTCTCTCTCACTGCTTTCAAGATTCTTCCTTTATCTTTGGCTTTCAACATTTTGACTAGGATATGACTGAAATCTCTTTGTATTTGCTTACTTGAAGTTCACTAAACTTAAACGTGTACATTAGTGGTTTTTTTTTTAAATCAAATTTAAGAACTTTCCACCCATTACAATTTCTTTTTTTAATATAAATTTATTTATTTTAATTGGAGGTTAATTACTTTACAATATTGTATTGGTTTTGCCATACATCAACATGAATCCACCACAGGTATACACGTGTTCCCCATCCTGAACCCCCCTCTCTGGTCCCTCCCCATACCATCCCTCTGGGTCGTCCCAGTGCACCTGCCCCAAGCAACCAGTATCATGCATTGAACCTGGACTGGCAATTCGTTTCTTATATGATATTATACATGTTTCAATGCCATTCTCCCAAATCATCTCACCCTCTCCCTCTCCCACAGAGTCCAAAAGACTGTTCTATACATCTGTTTCTCTTTTGCTACAATTTCATATATTTTTTTCCTATACGTTTTTCTCCCTCCTTTCCTTCTGATACATTTCATGTACATTGATAACTTAATGATATCCCACATTTTTTAAGGTTTTGACTTCCTTTATTCTGTTTTTCAGACTACAAAATCTCTACTGATTTATCTTCAAGTTGACTGACAGTTTTTTCTGCCATGTGCCAGAAACCAACTGTTTGACCACTTAGTGCTTTTTTGTCATTTTGATTACTGTACTTTTCAACTCCAGAATTTTAAAATAATTTTTCTTTACTGACATACTCAATTTAATGAGACAATATCATCATATGTTCCTTTATTTTTTAGAAATCATTTTCTTCAGTTTTCTGGAGATATTTAAAATGGTGCTTTGAAATCCATTTCTGTTAGATACAACATCTGGGCCCCCGTGAAAGAAGTTCCTGTTGCCTGTTTGTTTGTATCTCTTATGTGGATCACACTTTTTTGCTTCTCTGTATGTCTCATTTGGGTTTCCCAGGTGGTTCACTGGTAAAGAATCGACCTGCCAAGCAGGAAACATGGGTTTGATCCATGGGTCAGGAAGATCCCCTAGAGAAGAAAATGGCATCCCACTCCAGTATTGTTGCCAGAGAAATCCCATGGACAGATAGACCTGACAGGCTATACTCCATGGGTTTGCAAAGAGTCGGACATGACCTACAACTAAAACAGCAAACAACATGTCTCATTTACTCTTGTTGAAAACTGAACATTTCAGCTAACATATTAGGAGCTCTGGGTACAGACCTGTCTCTTCCCAGCCCCAGAACTTACTGTCTTTGTGTTTGCTTGTTCATTGGCTCAGTGACTTGGCTGTACTGCCTTGGGGAAATCTGTCCCTGAGGTAATGTGCAACCTGACCTTACTGCATATGCTCTTCCTGTTTTTATCTAAAGCAAAAGCTAAAGAGTGTGCTTCTGCTCCCTTAACCACGTAAAGCTCTCATCTTAACCATTTTGTGAGTGAGAGGCATTTACAGAATTTCTCCCCACACTGAGCCAGGAACTAGTAACTTTGATTTTCTCTAATCATTCCTGAGAAGGTTCAGCTTGGGGTATGCACACAGCTTTCTGATTGTCAGGCATAACTAACTTTATTTTGAAGCCTGGCTTAGGATTCTTCCCTGGGTAATGTTTGCACAAAGGTGTGTTTAAGAGTCTCGTGCAATGAAGATTCCACTTGGATCTGAGGAATCTGTATGAGGTTTGGGGACACTGTTCAAGTACCCTGTGTCCTTGCCCTGATGGCTCCTGAGCAGAGGCAACGTGTACGGCCTTCCTGACCTCTAGAGCTGACTGTGATCCCTAGACAGCCCTTCTCAGATGCTTCCTTAGTTCTCCATGCTTGCCTGAAACAGAGCTTCTGCAAGAGGACTGAAGAAAGTAGAAATGCTGGCTTCCTGCCTCCCCCAGGGCAGAGCCACAGTCACAGACAGAGCCACGGGTGCACACACCCTGTGGTTGGAATAGAGCCACTCATGGGTCTGAGTTTCAGGAAATTTTCTTGAGTGGGTGTTTCTCCCTCTCCTCTGTGCCCTGAGGACAGTTTCCAGAGACTAGATAAGTATTTTTGTTACAATTCTCACCAGTTAAATTGCTGTTTTACTGGAAGAGGACCTGCCAAGCTGCTTGTCTGTCAGTCCAGAAGGTCCAACTTCAAAGAAATTTTTAACATGATATTTCAGATAGAGTTTCAAGTTACAAGTTTAGTAATTTAAAAAATTCACTTATTAACATAACCCAAAATAAGCAGATATGTTAGATATTTTCCATTATGAACACAGTTTTGAAAAAGAAACATACACTTATTTATTTGTTGCTGTTGTTCAGTCACTAAGTCGTGTCTGACTCTTTGTGACCCCATGGACTACAGCATGCCAGGCTTCCCTGTCCTTCACTATCTCCCACAGTTTGCTCAAATTCATAGCCATGGAGTTGGTGATGCTATCTAACCATCTCATCCTCTGCTGCCCTCTTCTCCTTTTGCATTCAACCTTCCCCAGCATCAGGGTCTTTTAAGTTTTAAATTAAAAAAAAAAAAAAACTAGAGATACCAACAAGAATGTTAATTTTTCTTGTAAATCTTAAATTTGTGTCCCCAAATAATGGGGAGCATTTTTCAGCTTAGGTCACAGGAAGTACCCTGGGAACAACCAGTCTACTGTCAGCAGAATTACTTCTGCTCTCTCGGGTAGCCCAGAATCCTGTTGCTGTCCATGATACAGAAACATACATTCCACTATGTAGCACCAAGACAACAAAATTAACTTCAGGCCTAACTTGTCTCAGTTCTCACTCATATGTCCAATGAGAAAAATCTAAAGACTTTTGCTGGAGGATGAGAAGGACTCACATTCAGTGATGGGAAATGACTGTCGACAGCCCACACCCACAGCCCTGAAACTGCCAGACAGGAGCTTCTCGAACACAGAAGCCTGCTGCTCTACTGCCTGATTTCCTAGGGTTTTAAACAAGATGCAAGGTTAATCCTTGCTCATGGTGCTGTTTTCCAAATCCAACACTTATTCCTCTGTACAAGGCCCACTTCCAGCCTCATCTCCTCTCACAGCCACAAACTAAGTCCAGAAATTCACACTATTCAAGAGTCCTGATTGCAGGCAGTGCTCACTGTGACAGAACTGGACAGTGTTGGCTCTTGAGGGAAGCCCCCAAGGACCTCTGTGCTCTCCCTGGCATGGCTGCCGCTTGTCTCTCCTGTACTCCCAGCTCCGATGGATAAACTCTGTTCCCACTGGGTCAAGAAAGGCTGCAGTGCCGAACATAACTGGTATCCCTGCTTCCCTTCAGGTTCCTGGGTTCTACACACCTGATAAAACACTCCCATCATCTGATCAAAAAGTCTCCCCTCCCTTAGGCACAGATGAGTTTTAGTTTCCCACAGATAATCATAAAACATAATGTGAATCTTAAGTATATTTTCCAAACCCTTTTCTCAATGTTGATGTATCGTAATAAACACCTCAGCAGTTAAAACTTAATACCCTTTTCTAATATACCTAGACCAACAAAATTTTAATATCATCATAGTATATAAATACAAAGTCCCAAAGAATTAAACATCAACATCATGATTAAATCTTCTCAATTCAAAGGACAATCAAATATAATTTTCCTAGTACATCTAGCAAGGTTCATGGATCATTAGCCTAATTCTATTTCCTTTTTATTATGCCACTTGCTTTTTAGCCATCTATTTAGAAATGCAAACATAATACTTTGACTAAAAGAAAAAACTTTAAAAATAAGTTATTATTGTTGCATTCTTTGAACTGACGGGATATGCTTTACAAATAGTTTTAGGAAAAGCATCTACAAAAATATATTGAATCTTTCAATATCTAAAGCAAATCTAGAATCCACAATATGTATGTTCATCTAACTATAGCTTTGTGTTTTGATGTGAGGCTTGCAATAGAAATGCATTATTAAAAGCATATACTATGCTAAAGATTACAAAGTACTAAATGTTTATGATGTATTCTTCCAAACATATCTAAATTGTCTTATTATAATTGGTATTTCAGATATTATTTTAGGTCTAAGAGACAAATAGAGCCATCCAACCAAAACATAGCCTTGCCATGCTACAATAAGAAAACTTAACACCAATATAAACAACTAGACCTGTCAGATTATCATGCAGGCCATCAGCCTGTGAACACAGAAATATCCACTGACACTGATATCCATAAAAATATGATAAAACATATTTTAAAATCTAAAGATAAAGATTTGGAATTAGTAAAAGTAAGGCACAGATACTTCCCTGGTGGTCCAGTGGATAAGAATTTGCCTGCCAATCCAGGTTCACTCCCTGGTCTGGGAAGATCACACATGCCACGGAGCTGCTAAGCCTATACACCACAACCACGGAGCCCATGCACAAGGATAGACTAGGCTGATGTCAGGCCGCAGAGACAGTGGCAGCAGAGTGTAAACCGAGCCCACACGCCTGCAGGCTCCCCAGGTGTCATGTTTCCACTGTTACTA